>NC_142606.1:25894833-26049381 GCF_041222555.1 Hakea prostrata
ACTAGGATTTTCATTTATGCTTTTCGATGTAGCAGTTGTAAAACTTTTCTTAAAGTTAATGAAGTTCTCTTTGTTTCACTTTATTATTGTGTATTATGCACTTTTCTTTTATTGCATTAAGTGATAATTGTTTAAGTATAATTATTGTGCATTATTCAGGAGTATCCAGTTATGCTTCATTAATAGTTTCTAGTCCAAGTGTTCTATTATTCACTTCTAAGAGTAGATGAGTCACTTCTGGATCTATGACTCAGAAATGTTCTGTTACTATTTTCTATGGTTAGGATTTCCTTGAACTTTGGGCTTTGATACCATTCTGTCACATCCTCCCAGCCGGTACCCTAACTGGCATACCCGAGAGTGTGATCCACAGCCCCAAAGATCAAGTATCGAGGAAATCATCCTCCCACATATGCAATAACATAATCATAAACAGAAATAAATCAAGGTTTAATATTATAAACAAGGTTCAAAACAAGAAATGAACAATCAGTATAATCAGAGTGCGAAAAGATACCAGATATCCAATGATATCAAAAAGGAGTGAAGTGAGGCGGAAACTCACTTTACCAAAATAGCGGAACGTAGTATGAAAATCAAAAGGGATTACAACTGAAACAAATGTACTAAGAAATAAACTAAGATCAAGCGTCTTCAAGTTTATAGATAACGTCTTCATAAGTATGGACTTCATCAATCCAATGAATCCGTTCTAACTCTATGCCGTTCTCAAAAGTAGTACGCAGCTTGATCCGCCGGGGGATCATCAAAGTAATCTTGATGTAATCTTGATCGTTGCCAGCACTTTGCGTGTAATATGCTTCATCAGCTTGTGCTTGCTGTACTGCTCGTCATAATATTCTGTACCTGCAGGATAATCTAACAAAAAGATATATACAACAGGAATGAGTTTCGAAGAAACTCAGTAAGGTAGTTAATCCATAACATCATAGATAACATGTGGCAAAACATAACATGATGCAATGCAGTATGAAACAAGTAATGTATGTATGCATCTAACTCTATGTATGCTGGTCGCTATGGCAGACATGCTTTAAGTCATAGCACCGTACTTCTTAAGGAAAAGCCTAGCCCAATGCAAGTCATCTACTCAGTTACATCAACTCAGGTCCAGATACTTCCATTCCTCGCCCCGGGCGATCCTTTCCGGTATCCTTTCCACTAGAGTCACGGATATTACTCACTGGACTCATCAACCCTATTGGTTATCCACATATGGTAAATGGGAAGCTCTGATGTCCCCTCACGGATCATTTCACCGGTCTTGAGCGCCCATGAGCCCAAGTCTAGCCATATGCAACCCTCCAATAAATGGCCCCCACAATGTGATTCGCGTCCTCTCACGGATCATTTCACCGGTCTTGAGCGTCCGTGAATCCCCATTGCTACCACAAGTCGTTCAGTCTCAATACCCTTCTGAATCGGGTCTGATATAACAGGGGTATATCCTAGCCAAACACCTAGACATCCCTAGGTATGACAACCATTGATTCGGGAAAGCGTCGATGGGCATCTTCGGAGAACATCCCATACTATTCCCTCCGATGTCCAAGGACAGAAGCATCAAAAGGACACTTCCCAATCCCAAACCAAACTTAAGCAAACACATTCTCAAATCAGTCATGACATACACAACCAGTAGTTCATCATATAAAAGAGAATGTAAAAGCAACATCGGATTAAGCAATAATAAGTAATTCATATAACATAAATAATAAAAAAAATTATATAAACAAGTGCTATTGTTCCCATAGTAGGAGATCAGAATTAAAGTACAACAACAGTAGGTAATCTCATAGTTTCATAAAGTAGAAACCAGAGAACAAGCAATCTATGTAGTTAAGGAATTAATTGTCCTTACCTTCTAACTTGAATGGAATCTTAAAGAATCAAGTATGATCTTGACTAAACCTGAGAAGACAGTCCTAAACAAGTGCACACAACATGTTAGGAAAGATGCATAAAGGAAAAGATCATGAATCAATCAAAACAGACCATGATTGAGGTTGCTGTACTCATTGGTCGATTGATTGGTCTGCTGGACCAATCGACCAATGAGTCGACCAATGCAGACAGTGGCCTGCAAGAATCCGAATTTTGAGAATCCAGAACCGAATTCGATGGTTCAAAAGGGTACAATTAAGAGGGGAATTATCATGGTAGTATTTTAGGGTATAGAGGATATCAAATCATAACTCAAAACAAGTTCCCAAGTTACAACCTAGAAATCATGAGGTTAACCTAATTAGGTTGAACATAGGTTAGGAGGGAAAAATAGAAAGATTAAAGATAATGAACTAGGATATGAAAGAATTCAGATCTAGTAAAGAAAACATAATAATTGGGTTAACATGATTAACAAGGGGGGTTCCTGGGTTTAATCCAAGAGAATTAGGGTTTCACCCTTTTGGCTCCCTGGACAAATAATTGTGAGATCTAAATGAACAAAGACAAATCAAAACAGGAAAGTATATATGATTAAGTTTTAGGTTAACACAAGGTCACCCAAAAAGGATTTCCCTTTCACAAGGTAGGTTACCAAAAGTTCTCCAGACAATCACACAGGTTAGGGTTTCAAAGAATTAGGGTTAGGGTTTTCAAAGATTCCACTGGCTGAGGTTAAGATCATGATGATGATCATGAGTCTTAAAGAATATGGTGAGATCATGGAATAGATGGTTGCAAGAGTGCATCATCTTCTTCCTGATCTCAACGAAGAACAGAATAAAAGAAAGAAAATCAGAGATAGAAGAGAGAGTGAGTGAGATCATACCTTTGCCGTAGAAAGATGAAGAATTCTTCAAGTCTTTGTAAGAGATCACCAAAGAATGCAAGGGAATGGGTTAGATTAGGGTTCTAACTCGTTCCAGAGGCTTAGGAGGCAGAGGAGGCGGAGTATTCCCGAGATTAGACTTAAATAGAAGAGACAGGATTCAAATTTCAAAAACAGAATCAATTGGTCGATTGATTGGTCGATTGGTCCAATCGACCAATGAGTCGACCAATCAAGACAGCAACTTCAAAACAAGGAATTGAAGGCTCAGATCAAGTCCAAACATCAAGGGGTTTTGCACACCTCTAGAGTGACTTACCTAGGAGTTAGAAATGCCTTTGAATCAATACAGAGACCACTCCAAGACCATCAACTAATCAAATCTTCATCCGGGTGCAAGTTCCACCATTGGGACACTAGCATCAACACTCATGGATTCCAATCCAGCCATCAAGTCTTCAACAGAAATGGCCCAAAGATGACTTCTTGCCTTACTTCGGGTCACTGGACCTACAATAAACAGAGTTTCCGGATTGGGGTCAGGGCTGGGTTTCACAAGAGCAGAGCAGTTGCTCCAACATGAATCAAAAGGTTTGAGTGCGGATTTGACGTATGATGAAGAACCGGCTGAGATTTTTGATCGGAAGGACAAGTAGTTGAGAAACCGGACTATACCTTTGGTGAAGATCAGATGAAAGAATCATTCGTTTGAGGAAGCATCTTAGGAGAAAGAAGATGAGATGCGGTCCAAGTATCCTCACTTTTTGGACCTTCACGTACGTTGTAATTTCGGGGATGAAATTTCTTTTAAGGAGAGAGGAATGTAACAACCCCCGTATTTTTAACCCGAGATCCGTATTTCAGGTCCGAGAACCCGAAGGTCTAGTCGGGTGAATTTGTGGAGTGTCCAGATAGAAGTCCATGTTCCATACCCTGAACCCATGGATCTGGATCCTTTGTCTGAAGAGCCTGCCTTGCTTGGTTTTTGGAATTCTGGAAGTCAACTGTTGTTCGGAGATGTCCGGAATGAAGGTAAGATCTCCCCCATCTCTTCTTTAGGGCTAGGTTGGCCTTGGGTATCACCCCCCTAGCAAAAGCACCCTTGTATGGCAAATTACATGGGGGCGGTTGCTAGTGGCGGTCGATTAAACCAAGCGACCGCCTGGAGCGACCGCCCGGTCTGTTTTCGAGAATTTTTCCCTATTTTGCCCCCTGACTTCTATAAAAGGCAACCCTCGTCTAAATAACGAATATTTTATTCGTGGTTGCTAAATTTGGAGGTTAGACGGCTGCGGGGAAGTTGCGAAAGTGGATCTGGAGTGCTGGCAGTGACTTGGAGATCAGTTCTTCCCATTTTCTGGCTTTCTGACGTGAGGTAATGAATTTATCCTTTGTTCTTTACTCTCTTTGTCTGTTAGTTTAGTGTTAACCCATCTCCTCGTCATTGTGGTTAACCCCTTTGATCATTGTGACTCTCTTTCCAATCTGCTTGAGATGAATTACCCGTAAACGAAACCCTGTTTTCGTGAGAAGGATAATCCAGTCAAGGGGAGAGTTCTGGGTAACCCAATGATGGTAATTACTAGGATTTCCTTCACCCTTTGGCTTAGGGAGTATTAGATTTGAGACTTAGGTCATGATTACTCGAAATCCGGATTGAAAACGAGTAATCAGAAGCCTAAGTTTCGGATTGAAACTCTCTGTTTTTGGGGTGGTCACTAGTGGCGGTCGCTCAACCTAAGCGACCGGCTGGTAAACAGAGACCAAATGACTTTTCGTTCTGATTCTCTTTGATTTATTTAACTTATATAGTATTGTAACATTGTGTTTAGGTATACTCTGTTTGAAAAGAAAGACTTGTAATAGTTAACGGATATCTTTTTACGGACAGTTTTACTTATATGCAGGTAAGGACAATTCATCCTATCTCTTGAATAGACTTGTAATATGTTAATCTAGTGTCTATTTGAAATTGTATTTCTTTATATATGCTGTTGTATTCATGTCTTAAATATAAATCATGTTACTTTATTGTTGTTTGTCTTACTTACATACATACGGTGTTGATTATGAAAGTTATGTATTGATGATAGTTGGTATATGGTTCTGATGGATGAGGTATCTAATTTTGGGATATCTTAGCTAGGGATATCAGAAGGTTGTGGAATGGGACACATGCCTTCTGATGTCTCCAGCACCGTCTTTACTAATTGATGGCATTGTTAGGTAGAGTCTAGAATTGCATGGCTAGGTACCCCACATGCTACTACCCTTTCGGTAGGGGGATTGAAACCGAGTGACCCGTGATGACAGTAAGGTGACATTGGTCCACTGTTAGTCATGTAAATGGTAGGGTTGCATATGTTAGGGTTGGGCTCATGGATGTCCAAGGATCGGACTGGGTGTCGTGAGGAATCATGAGAGCATCCGCCCCAATAATATGTGGATGACCATAGGGTTAAGGAGTGGAGTCCAACAACAGTAGTCAGTCCGTGAGGATTCTCTCTCCTAGGTTGTGAAGGATACTGAACCGAGTTGGTTGGTGCCATAGGGGATGTATCTGGACTTCATGTAGACATGTAACCTGTCACATCCACCCAGCCGGTATCCTATCTAGCATACCCGGGATGTGATCCACAGCCCGAAGATCCAGATCGAGCAGCCATGCCTCCCACATACACGATAACATAATCATGAACAATATAATCATGAACAATATAATCAATGTATAAAACAAGCCATAAATAGATCAATTGAATAAGAGAAGATAGTAAATCAGAGTATGGAAATATATTAAGTATCGAATTCTAAATAACAAAGTCTCAAAGAGAAAGAGTGATCAGAAGTCACACCTTCACCAATAGCGGAACAGTGATAAATCAAGTTAAGTTACACCCAGTGTTATGAACAAATACATAAGAACTAGAGAGAGAATATCCAAATGATTACAGTCATCCAGAGAAATGGGGCCTACACATAGGTTTCCTCAATCCTAATGATATCCTCTTCAAAAGTATGGATAAAGTAAACCCAACGTTGCCACTCCCTCACTAATGTGGGGCTAACCCTGGTATGCACTATAATCCTCCTCGGTATAGCAATCCTGACTCTTCGCATAGCCATCACCCGAAGGGTAGTATGCGGGATCATAGCTCGGGTCATAAGACGTGCCATCAAGGTCTTCTGTACCTGCAGTGTAATCTAAAAAATTGCACAAAAGGAATGAGTTCAAAAAGAACTCAACAAGGCAAGTCGTTTCATAATCCACAGTTCAATCAACATAAGTCAAAATAGGATGCAATATGATATGAGATAATGATGAATGATGATTCTAATCTTAAGTATGCTAGTCTCTAGAGTAGACATGCTTTAAGTCACGGCACCATACTTCTTTGGGTCGTCAGTCACTCCCCTTAATCATAAGATATCTTGGGTCTGCCCGGGGAAGTTCGGTAAAGTCATCTCAAAACCATGGTTGGGGATTTAGTCACCACTCTCTCACATCAATGTTTGGTATAAGTACTGGCGCATGTCAAAGGAAAACCTAGCCCAATGCAAGTCATCTACTCAGTCATATCACGTCAGATCCTGATACGTCCATTCCTCGCCCCCGGCGATCCTTTCCAGTATCCTTCACACTAGAGTCAGCATAATCCTGGATTACGGACTCATCAATCCTATTGGTCATCCACATATAGTAAACGGGAAGCTCTCACGTCCTCTCACGGGTTGGTTACCGGTCTTGAGCGCCCGTGAGCCCAAGTCTATCCATATGCAACCCTACCAATAAATGGCCCCTTTCGGGTATCCGCAATATAGTTCAAGTCCTCTCACGGAGTGGGTACCGGTCTTGAGCGCCCTTCAACCATATTCTACCACAAGTCGTTCGGTCTCAATACCCTTCCGATTCGGGTCTGATATGACAAGGGAAATCCTAACCATACACCAAGACAATCCTATACATGTCATCCAATAACCCGAGAAAGCGTCGATGGACACCTTCGGGGAATATCCCATACTACTTCCTCCAATGTCCAAGGACAGAAGTGTCAAAAGGACACCTCTCAATCCCAAGTCATACGTAGTCAATCACAATCTCAATCTCATCATATTATACTAAATCAATGATTCGTCATATAAACAAATACATATCATAACATGATTAATCATACATGAATCATAAAGTAAAACTGAACATGATATTCTAAATGGTATATACATTCTATTACTGATAAGGAAACACATAACAATCATGTATAGTAAAGGATTTCTCATATGATCATAACCAATAAGTTCCCATAATGTAAGCATGTTGGTATAATTAACATACTTGAGTTAACGACTGTCCTTACCTTACTCAAGTTGTAAATAGATTCAATGATTACCAACTATGGTCCCAAAATCAATGTTGATACCCTAGATAATCATACAATTAATGTCAGAGAAGAAAACAATTGAATTGGGGTTCAAACGGATCAAATTGGTTGAGTACAGAGCCTTAACAACTCTTGGTTGACTGGCTTGGTCGACTGTCAGTCGACCAAGCAGTCGACCAAGACTTGTTATCTTTAGGAGAGCAATGGAAACTTGATCCGAAACTGCCCTTACGGTGCTCCAATCGTCATGAAATTTGGAGGGCATGTTTATAACAGTAAGAGGATATTACACACTAATTTTCATTATGATCCAATGGTTCAATCAAAAATACCCAAATCAAATTTTAGGTTCTATATGATGCTTAGCAAGAATTAAATTGGAACTTATAGAAATTGAAAGGGATGAAAAGAATCAATCAAATGAGTGCTAAGAATCAAGCTAGAATCTTAATTTCATTACAGCCTAAGCTTATCATGCATCTACATATCAGATTAGAATCAAAATAGGTTAGATTGAATAGAATCAAAGTGATGGAGTGCAATTAATCTCATTTGAATCATAGCATAGCAAGAGTGGAGGAGGATTAAGGAATTGAAAGGGGGGAAACCCATGGTTAATTGTTTGCAAGGTTGCAGCACTTCAGCCATGGTTTCAAGATCATTAATTGATAGAAACATGAGTAGATTAGAAGAGGAATAGGAGAAATCATACCTTGAGTTGATGATTAGTGTATACAATAAAGAATGGAGTCAAAGATCTTCCCAAACTTCAAGGAATAGCCCAAGAGAGTGCCCAACCTCGAGCTCTGGAGTGCAAATGATTAGTTTAGGTCCTCATTCACAAGTTCCAAAAAGGTAGGGGCAAAATAAGAGATTTAGTGCAAACTCAGATTTCATTACTCTTGGTCGACTGTCAGTTGACCAAGCACTCGACCAAGCTATGACAGCAACTTCAGGAGTGGATTTGGAAGGCTATACAGGGTCAAATTGAGCGGGGTTTTCTCCTACAAGTCAATCAACAAGTCTAGTTTTAGAAGATACCTTCGGATTGATCACGGGGTTCCGGGAAGTGATTCAACTAATTCAATCTTCATCAATGCGCAGATTTTTACTCAACACTGACAAGGTGCACAAGTGAGGGGCATCATTGTCAATGTCCATAGGCTCAGCATCAAGCATCGAATCATCCACTAAGAGGGCCCACAGGTCTCTTCTACCACCACTTCGGGTCTTTGGACTTGCAACAGTATAAAATCCGGGCCGGGTCAGGGTAAGGATAAGGCCGGATTTTACAAACTAGTATGACCTTGCATTGGATTAGAAACCCCGACATGCGCCAGTACTCATTACCAATGGTCGTGGTGAGAGAGTGTTGACTTAACCCTAGCCATGGAAATGAGAGCCAGGTGTGGATTTTTCCTTTTTCCCAGGATCCCTACAGAGGTAGCCAGTCCTTGCCGGATCAGAGTGATGAGACTTAACCAAAGGAGGGCTGGTGTATAACTTAAAGCATGTCAACTATTAGAGACCTACATAGTTAGAAATCATAGTATCATTCATATTTTGCATTCATTCTTATTATTTGTACATTTTGGCATTGTTGGATAATTGATGGGATTTGTGATTGTTTCTTACTGAGTTCTTTAGAACTCACGTCTTTATTTTGTATATGTTTATTAGCCTGCACAGAAGAAGGAATTATACAGGAAGATGGAGTGGTTTCCTATGAAGGAACCATCCCGTATGAAGAAGATGTGGCACCGTCAATAGGAGATGGAAATAGCATGTGCGGGAGCTCCTACAGCTGCATGGAGTGCGCTTATCGCACCTATTGATGGTCAAAGACGGAAGGTGGTCAGAAAGTTCGCTCAGCGAATAGAGAAGAACTGGAGGACACCCTACCTTGAGATTCATGAAAAACACTTTTTAAACTTAGAAAAGGAAACTGGGAAGAAATTGATATAACTCTTTTGTTTACTTCCGTTGAACCCTTATTTATTTTATTCATTATTTCTTTCCTTTAGTATTGTTATTGGAGTATTTGGACTCTTGTAATTCATTTAATTCAGTTATTGAATAGTCTTTGCTCTTAATTATCTTTATTTGTCTTAAATATTGTTGATAGACTAAAACCTTGGATCTTGTGACGGATCGCACCCACGGGTTGTCGGGCGGGTAACCGAGACCGGCGGGTGGGGTGTGACAGTTGTAGTTTCTTAACTACAGTAGTACTTGTTCCTGTGATTCAATTATTATTTTAGTCATGAATGATTATTTACTTATGTGTGGTTTTACCAGTTGTGCTTGTGAATGACTGATGACTGACTTGGGAATGTGATTGCCTGTGTTGTGATTGGGGGAATGGGGAATGGCCTTTGGGTGCTTCTGTCATTGGACACCAACGGAGGTGGTATGGGACGCATTCCTATGGTGCCCCTTGGCGCTTTCACTAATTACTGGTTGACATACTTAGGGCATGTCTAGAAGTGTTTGGCTAGGATGTCCCTATTATATCAGACCCGATCGGAAGGGAATTAAGACCGAGCAACCCATGGCAGCAATGGGGATTCGTGGGCACTCAAGACTGGTAACCAACCCGTGAGATGACATGGATCACATTATGAGGGGTCGTTCATTGGTAGGGTTGATGTGGTGGACGTGGGCTCATGGGCTCTCAAGACCGGTATCCAACCCTTGAGAGGACATGAGAGCTACTTGTTTACTATTTGTGGATGACCAATATGGTTGATGAGTCTGTATTTCGAATTGGTTGTAGCCATAGGATACGCTGACTCTAGGGGGAAGGATACTGGAATGGATCCCATGAGGGGAGGAATAGAAGTATCTGGATCTAAGTTGATATAACTAAGTAGAAGACTTGCGTTTGTTTAGGCTTATCCTTGACATGCACCAGTACTCAGGCCAAACAGAGGTGTGAGAGAGTGTTGACCCAAACCCCAACCAAGGAATGTTCGAGAGGGATGCAGGACCCATTGCCAACCGGAGAACCCAAGTTACCGAGATGGTTGAGGGAGAGTGATTTAGACCCTACCTGGAGGAGTATGGTGCTATGACTTAATGCATGTCTACCAATAGAGACTAGCACACATAGATTTAGAATCATACTTGCATTCTGTATGATTTGCTATCATGTGTTATTATGTTATTATGGAATGAGCTACCTTGCTGAGTTCTTTTGAACTCACTCCTTTTTGCAATATCTTTGTTAGACTTACCTGTAGGTACTGATGATTATGATTGTCAACACTATGAAGAACAAGCTGATGACTCATACGATACTCAAGGTACTAGCTATGGTGACTACGACGGTGAAGACTACCAATACAAGACTAAAGCTTATCAGGATTAGTTTGACTATAGCACTTGTGTGCTAGCGATGGGACATCATCTCTTTCTCTTTTTGACTTTTATAGATTCGATGAGACCTTAGAAGTTTGTTTTCCCTTTCATTTTGGGAATCGTTTGTAATCTCTCTTTTACTTTGATCTACTTTTCTGTTGCTACTGTAAAGTATATTTCCGCTACACTCTACATTTGATTTATTCTATTGGTATCATTTTACCGCACTCTGATTGTATTCTCTTGAATCTTATCTTGATCTTTTGATTCATATAATTAACTTTGATTTAATCTTGTTCTCGATTATATTATTGTAAATGTGGGAGGTTGATTTCCTTGATACTGAATCTTTGGGAATGTGGATCACACACTCGGGTATGCCAAATAGGGTACCGGCTAGGTGGATGTGACAATCACCCTCATCGGCATCCTCATCCTCAATATCATCATCCTCAGCATCCTCATCATCATCATGCTCATCCTTTGACCTAGCTACGTCACGAAGCCTCATCTTCCTGATCAACTATGAACCGATGTCCTCTCCTATGTCTCGGCGATAGAGCATCGCTATATCCTCGAGATTGACATCAAAGTATTGGAAGATGCGTGTCAAGAGTGGACCAAAATTTAAGTTCCTAACCCTAGGAAACTCAACTCATTCGATCATGACGTGCTGCATGATGTAAGCCAAGTCTATCTGAAAGCTGGTGTAGATGTTGTATATGACTAATGCCTCCATCACCGACACCTTGCTGTGGTGCCCCGCCTTCGGAATGATATTTCACTCGATGATGCGAGCGATAACCCAAGAAAAGGGATGCATTGTAGTGCCGCTCTGTAAACTGTGGCAGCGAAAATCATCCCAAAGTGTCATGCAGATCTCATGAAGCTCATGCGGAAGAAGAGCCTCTTTAATGTCTGTGCTAGCCAAGATCCACCAGTGGGAATCCTGAACGTATGGAACATCAAGAATGCGG
The DNA here is from genome assembly GCF_041222555.1 of Hakea prostrata. Taxonomy (NCBI): domain Eukaryota; kingdom Viridiplantae; phylum Streptophyta; class Magnoliopsida; order Proteales; family Proteaceae; genus Hakea; species Hakea prostrata. The sequence goes on from NC_142606.1 coordinate 25,906,341, forward strand.
GCTAGTACCCTGGTGGTGATGCTGATCTCTCTGCCCCTAACCATAGACTGAATGACAATCCTAGAACCATCGCGTGAGTCTAGCTCTGCACGGATGGTCAGGTTACTATAGAAGTACTTGACAAGGTTTAGGTAAACTGGATAATCCATAGTGTATAAATGCAACAAATCCATAGCCCCAAGCCTTTGTCTGATGCGGAATGTCTCCAGATCATCTAAGATAACCAACCGCCCATGCTCAATCGGTAGATCTCTGAAGTAGTACTCATGTTGGAACTCGGCCTCTGGAGTACTAAAAAGACCCTCTTGTAGAACTACTGGCCATGGAACGTGTCCCCGACCCTTGTCTACTCGTCGTCCTCCCCTAGGCATAGTGAACCTGTTGAGATAAGAGAAAGATTGCAATTGGATTAGTTCTTGTGCTTGTTTGTATTAAAGAAGGGCATTTTCCTAATTTTTTTGAAAAATTTCAATTTTGGCAAAATTGCAATTTGGACATACTAGCATGTGCATAAGACTTGGATAAACATGTTGGGATGGATTGTTTGAAGAAAATCCATCAAAAAGAAGGAGGAAGAAATCCTCTTTTGGGCTAGGTTTTGTGATTTTTGGAAAGTCGGGTTTTGGCCGAACAAAGTGCGTGAGCATCTTCCTCATATTGAATCAGTCATATAGGAAATGGTTTGGTGTCAAAATCCCTTTTGGTTTGAAAATGGTGCATGTTTTTCAAAAGTTGGGATTTCGGTGTTGTGAAATCGGTTCAAAGTGTGTGAAATCTTGTTGTTAAAGTATGGCATTGTGTGGGAAATGGTTGGAGCATGTTTCTAAACCTTCCTAGACATGTTTCTAACCTAGAACAACAAGCATTTTTATAGTTTTGAAAGAAATCAAGATGTTGGTAGTGACATTAGAGAAGTGAGAAAGTTGCTTACTTTATGTGTTGATCAAAGTGTGATGAAGAGTTGTTGTGGAAGCCTTGAGCAAGCCTTGGAAGCCTTAGAAACCCTAGAAAACCTTTTCTCCAGAGCTAAAATTTGAAGGGAGTGGAATTAGAAATGATTTTGAAGTGAAGGAAGTGGGACCTTAAAAGTTGTTTTTCGCGCAAATTCCCTTTGGTCGATCCCATTGATCAAAGAGCATCAACCAAGCGGGCCAGTTTTTGCTGTTTTGGCCATTTTTTAGAAATTTTGATTTTTGATGCCTTGTTTGGATTTCTAATGGCTTGTGCAGTTGAGTTAAGTGTATTTGACATTTGGGAATGTAAGTTTGACTTTGGATTAAAATTTCGTGGATTTTTTGACTTTTGTTGGTTTAGCAAAATGGTTTGAAGAAGGAACCATGGTGCCTCCTCTAGTCGGAATGGAAGTAGGATTGCCCCTAATGCTAGTGTATCTACTGATGGTGTTGATGACCAGAATCCTCCGAATGGTCAAGCTGCTGGTAATCAACCCATGCTCCTCCAATGGTCAGTATCCATGATATTGCTAATATCATGGGGTGTGATGCAATAGCAGAGTGCACAGTTTAATCAAATGTTGACTATGATAATGGCTATGCACAATGAGACCCGTGCTGCTGCCTAGGCAAACCCTAATCTTGTTGTTGTGCCTAATGCCGAAAGGTATGCGGGAACTCCTTATACCCGATTAATGGAGAGTTTTCTGAAGCTACAAGTTTTGAGCTTCACAGGTGTGACAATGGATACTTTGTTCCCTAACAACTGGCTGAGGGAATTAAAGAAAGCTTTTAGAAACTTGCAGTGCTCTGAAGATCCTGTTCCCCGACCAGAAGCTCCAGCACGAAGTTGATGCGTGGTGGAGGAACTTGACCCATCCTATCCTTGAAGCCTTGCATGTTGATGGTATCTCTTGAGAAATATTTAAGGAAGCATTTTGTAAGAATTATTTCCTTGAGTCTGTGAAGGATGCGAAAGAGTCGGAGTTTATGGCTCTTACACCAGGTCCCCTTTCTGTACTTGAGTATCAACAAAAATTTGAGGAATTGTTTTCTTCTCTCCTGAACCCTTGAAGGCAGATAGAGATAAAGAAAAGAAGCTCTTCAAAGGACTGAGACCCTCGATCAAGGCATATCTCACCGTCTTGCCAATTGAGAGCTATGCTCAAATAGTGCAGAATTCGAAGAAAGTTAAAGAAGCTAAGAGAGAGAATGTTCGTCACCTGAGTTCCCTGCCAAGTAGAAGTCTCAGTTATGTTGACAGGACCAATAGGAAGTTCACTAGACTTGTACCATATCCCACCTCGACTTTTCAGCCCCAAACTGTGGGACAAGTTGTTGGGAATGCAAACCCAAGGCCAGTGACTGAAAGACCTCTAGCATCAGTGCAACCTGTGGGACAGAGAGAGCTTGTTTGTTATTTCTACCAACAAACAAGACATCCCACCCGTCTTTTCCCTAGTAAACCAAGTCGTCAAGCTGCAATAGTTGTGAAGCCAGTTCAAGCCCCTCCTACCAGTAAAGTGTATAGCGTACTTTGAAGCGAGATAGACTCGAATCAAGATGTCATGACCGGTACGTTACTCTTAGCCTTAAACTCCTGCTGTTAATTTATTCTTTGCTTGTGCATTGCATACATGCCATATGCATTGTTTTGATTTATTCCTTGCCGTATGAGTTGCCTAGTTTCTTTTGGAAGAAGTTGAGGGACAAAAGTTTAACTCCGAAGGAAATTTTTGGGAGAAGGAAGTCAAGATGAAAATGAAGTAACCCTCATCTCTTTGGAAGCCAAGTACTCTCCCAATTTCGAGGACAATTTATTTTTAGGGGGGGGAGAATGTGAAATCCAGCCCTAACCTAACCTGGACACCCTGTCTGTTTTGGATGAGAAGTGACTTAAATGGTGTTTGACCTTGAAGGTGGACCTTGAGTTCAATGTGGATAGCTTTAGAAGGTCCTAGGAGGTCAGGTTAGACTTTTCCCTAAGTTGGTTGAAAGCCTAAGTGTCGGTTTTGACCCTAGAGATCCAAAATTCAGCATGTTGACAAAGGGAAACCCTTTGGTCAATCCCATCGACCAAAGCAACTCCGAAAACAGAATTTGTTATTTTTGGAAGTTTTGGATTTTGGATCCCCTATATATTGCAACCTCATTCTAAACCTAATTGTTTGGCCTCTAAACTATTGGAGAATGTGGGAAGAACCCTAGAGCCTCTTCCTCAAGCCAAGGAAGATCCCCAAGCATTCAACCAAGGTTTCCTCTTTGATTTCTCTCATTCAAGGTTTGTGATCTATCTCCTACTGCTGTAATCTCTTCTCTCGATAGAATGATCGTCCAACTCGGTACTAATGCTATTTCTCCTTGCAAAATGCAGAAAACCATGTTCACTTCCGACTTTCAGAGTGAAGTAATTTCCAAAGAGATTGATAGAGGGGGTGCGCCCCATCTTTTGGATGAATGCACAAAAATAGTTGATAAGTCTCCAACAATTTGGAGTCAATTGGCAATGACATATTTTATAGTAATCAAGAAGAGATTGAACCCAAGAACTTAGAGGAATCCTAAAGCCAGCCTCTAGACACTTGATGTAAACGGCGATAACACCAAGAGTAGTCTGATGAGTGCGATTAGAGGGTCCAGGGATCCAAACTTTGGCCTTAGGTGGGATTTGATAATCACAAAAATAAGAAGGTAACTTGGTCATCTTGATCTTCATAGGGTACCACTTAGGACCAGCTGTTTTTGAATTCTTCTTCGTTTTTTTTAACGTCCACAAGTTCATAAGGGATTCTTGCTTCATTATGGGCTATGGAATAGGGTTCCAATCTGAGTTAGGGGCTTGACTAGCAGAAGGACCGGCATGGTTTTCTTTTGGAACAGTTTTTAAAGGGGTCCCAACTTCTTGAGCAGAACTGGAACCAGAAGGCACAACAAGATGACCCATGAAGGATTGGAAAGAAAAAAGTTAAGAAGATATGAGTATTATCTAATAGAGATGTGGAGTAAGTGGTAGAGAAATAAGAGAGGCAAAGATGAAGTTGAGAAGCAGACGAATAGGGAAAGAGGCAACGAAGAGGGAGTAAATATAAGGAACATAACGACGTGAATGGAAACTCTCAAATCTTGGAATTTTGGAGGGAAAATATGCAATGATTCGAATAGACGGTTGTGACTAGTCCAAACTGACGTTTGAGTTGAATCACTTAAGTTTTGGAAATGACGTGGTTGGACACATGGAGAAGACGAGTAAGTCAAGGAAAAGTATTGAAATCGTACATCAAGAGATTAGCCATATCTGTTGAAATGAAGGATGACATTTATGGAGAGAGAGAGAAAAAGGCTGACAAGGTAAGGTTTGTGTCAAATATTCAAGGTGATTTTGGGGGCTGAAATTTATCTTCGAAATGATTACAGAGATTAAATGTTTTCCCAAGACAGAAAAATTCATTTCCAGAGATGTTCAAACCGCAAATTATAATTACAGTTTCCAAAAATTAACTCTGGTGAGTTCAAAAATTCAAACATTGACGAATCCAAATCTTGTCACGTGGATGATGAATGTGAGAATCAACATTCAAAGGTGAAACAATTAAACTCCCAAAGTAGAAGATAACTGAAGATGCCTCTTATTGAATCAAGTACTCATTGACGAACTCTCCAGCTCAAAGAAGGATTTGACGATACCCGATGATCTCCCTTGAGCAAATGATGAGCTCAAGATCCTGATGAGCTCTATAATCCAATAGATTGAACTCAGGATTTTTGATGAACTCAGTTGGTCAAAGGATGAGCTCGGAAGTTTCTGATGAGCTCCATAGGTTGGAAGATGAGCTCGGAATTTCTGATGAACTCTTCCAACTAGAGGATGAACTCAGTGTTTGAATATTTTCTCTTGACTAGAGATGAGCTCAAATACTGAAGAATTCTCACAGCCCATATTAGATGAAGAGACAAATGGAAGTTAATCAGACGAAGGCAGTAGCTCTAAAGAAATTGGAGGAAAAACCTAAACCTCCTTACAAGAATTTCAATATTGATTTCAACCTGGTCAACAGGCTTGGGGGCTCATGTAGTAAATAAATTGCCCAAGACCCAGCTTGTATTGGTTGAACCGGCCCTAACCGACAAATTGAATCAAGTGCGGGGTCAACCCGAAAACCGTACAAGGATCTAATCCTGACCATCAGATTTATAGCATTCAATCGACGGTTAAGAGAAGATCAAGTTAGTAAAAGGAATCTATAAATAAGGTTTGAAGCATGTACAAAAGGTAAGACACTCTAATTCACTCAATCGCCTACACTTTTCCCGCCTTTAGGCATTCAAACACTTCCTAAGCTCCAAGGAGCTTTGCAACCTAAAACCTTCAACACTCACTAACTTGACCGTCGAAGACAAAACACCGATCCAGCTGGTCGGCTCCTATTGGCGCTCTGTTTCTAACATTCCTTCCTTATTCTTACAGGTTAGAATGGATTCAAGTTCAGATTTAGCCAGATCTAAGGAGTTTGGTGTGATTCACGGTTCATAGGTATCGGCAAATTCTGTACCAACAATACATCAGCTCGAATCACCTTGCTAGTCTAAGCAAGATGAGCAAACCAAACAAATATAATCTAAGATAACCCGAATGGAATCTTGCGGTAACAACGTTGTCTATGGGAACGCATACAGAAAGCTAAACCCCACCTCCGTAGCAAAACTCTCACCTGCCTAGTGCCTCTTAGCCAGGACCAATCACACAAACCACGACTAAGCAGAGGGAGTCAACCTTACCAGTAGCTAGGCACTAGCTAAAGGGGCTCCACCCCCACCATCTAGGGCACAGATGATGAACATGTTCTAGGCCCTACTAGCCCACTTGACATTGGTCAAACATTGGAGGAGAGGCCTAAGGGTGGAAAGAGTTGGAGGCTTCAAAACTCACCCAACAAGCAGCAAGACATTGCTATACAATGCACGAAATGAAAGTTAGGCCAACACCTCTCTACTACATTGTTGTGAATAAATTACCCTAACTCCGGTTCATACCGGATTTAGCTAATGATACGAATCATTTTACAGGTCCTCCAGAAGCTTAAACAGAGGTCTAATCGTGACCATCCGATCTGAACTTTCCATCCGACGGTCATCAGTGATGAAAGATTACATGAAAAGCTTATAAATAGGGCCAAGACACTGACGAAAAGTAAGACATTCAAATTCATACAAAAGCTCACTCTTCCCGCTTGTTTTCCACTAAAGCTCTTCAGAAGCTCTCAGAGAGCTCTGAAACTTGATTTCTAGTCAACTACTTACATCATCGTCGGAGACGAAACGCCAATCCAGCTAATCGGCTCCATTTCTAACAACTTCATTCATCTTGTAGGGAAGTGAGTTCAAACCAGATCAATCGGATCTGAGAGTTTGGTGTGAGATTCCTAGTTCACAGACCTCGATGAGATCTGCACCAACATACATTGACACCAAGAAGGGAAGGGGGCATGCCACATACTTGAAGAAGCTGAGTCCTACTGCTCAGCTCACGCAACCTTGGTGCCCCCAAGGGAAAGACGGAGGGCCTCGCACCTACATGATGAGGTAATGGATGCAAGACTACATCATCCAGTGAACGAGCAGAGCAATGGAAGTTATTGGAGGCTTCTAACAACGTTGCAGATTGCCTAGCCAGGAAGGCATAGACCTTAACAGGAGAGATTGTGGGATATTTCCACTCCCTGGTTGCAAGATTTGTGTTTTGTAACCTCAATTTTGCCCGTTCTCTAATTGAAGCATTATTACGAAAAAAAAAAAAAAAGAGGAAGTTATTGGAGGCACCATGAAAGGCGCTGCCTCAAGGAAAGAGTCCCATAGTTCTTTCTATTTAGTCTTAATACAAGTGACATTTTACCGAAAAAATATAAAATTTATTTTGTACAGATTTCTAGAATTTAGTTTGGGGATAAATATTAATTTCACCAAAAAAAAAAAAAAATTAACTTCCTGGATCTATCTAGTGCTGCAAGCCTCTATCAGAATAAGGCTTTTGCAACTATGTTTAATATACTACAAAACATATCAGGATTAATTGATTAATTTTATCCAGTTCACAGTACCTTGCTTATCAAATAATCTCCAAAAAGATCATATACAATACCAAACCAAGAACAAGAACCATTGCCAGCACCATCTGCTTGAGTAGACTAATCTATGAATCAACATTGAGATTCCCATTTATGGGTAAATTCAAGTACCATAAGCCCCAAAAGCATAAGTGCTCCCACATAGACGATAGATGAACTCTCAAAATGTCTAGATACATAACAGAAAGTTGTGTAAATACACCATCCTTTTAGAGTTGACTTATGAACAGCGAGCTTGAGCCAAGGGATTTAGAAACTAGGAGGAAATGCTCAGACCAAGCATCTCTTGCAATTCGAGTAGACTATATATGATATTTACAGTACCCACCTATTTATGATCAGTAGCTACTCACCATGACCCAAAAGAAAGAGAAGAAAGGTCCTATAATGGCCAGAAGTGTCAGAATGAATTGCATCAAACAAAGTCTTTCCACGTTTCTTGAGGTACTCTGCCTTTATAGATTGCATGTCAATTTCAGTCCTTCCAACAACTATCCTTGTTAGTGTCTTTTCATCTGTTCCAAAGCCTTTCAACGCCTTGTACAGCAACTGAAATGTTTTGGGGCACAGAAGCATTCTTATATTGGCTTGACTTAATGATATAAATGGATAACGAAACAAAATTATACAAGGTTCAACCATCTACTAATGAAACTCAGATATCATTCAAATAGGTTTTGCAGGAAGGAAAGCTGTGGCAAGATACCTTTGCGAAATATTTGCAAGGATTCTCTGCACATCGTATGATTGTCAAAAGAGCAAACTGAAAGTTTCCAGATGTTTCCTTCTTTATTGCCTGCAGTAGACAAAAACTGTTTAATTCTCAAAATAACTACTCTTTTTTTTTTTTTTTTTGGGGGGGCAAAAGTAGTACTTCAAACAGTTAGAATTAAGGTTATTTACCTGTTTCAGGGAGTTGCCATACATTCTATGGTAAATCAGATTAGTAGCAGCTAACTGTCGTCTACTCCGTTCACCGAAAATTTGGATGAAGGGCTCTTTATCTATTCCCCGTTCCTTCTCTCCAGCATCAAAAAGAGCCTTTGCATCCTTCTCAGCTAACATTTGATCAACTTCTGGGCCTTCATAGCGTGTCTTCCTTATATATGCAATCAGTAGCTGCAGGATGGTAAGCTCTCATCTCTCACCATATTTAATACCAATAAAAAATATAAATAAAAATTAAAATAAAGGTGCAAACAGCATACACCCCTGTTACGTTGGGTAAATCAAAGACTCTTGCGTATCGTGACCTCCTCTCACTTTATGCTTAAACATTAGTCCACTTCGTTACTTCTGTAGTTCATTAATTGCTTATTATTTCATATTCCCAATTGCTTATTATTTCATATTCCCAAAACTATCCTTCAGTATCTTGTGACGTTAATACAATGCCCATATTCAGTACTTCCAAAATCAGGCTGGATCTCACTGTGAAGGACTCTCTTGCTCATTGAGCTTCACAGAAAACCAAATCTAACAAATCTAGGGTCTCATAAGTAGACACAAAACATTCCCACTATGGGTTTTGAAAGAAGTGTTTCCAGCAACCTCTGACCAACTGTACAAGTGGAGGAACCTCCATCTCATCTTGTTCTGGTCCAGGCTCTACCTTAGGTTCAAGAGTTTCTTCTTCTCTCTTTTGACCTCTCCTCCATTCTGCAATAGGTCCAGGCGAAGGTTTCTTCCTTCTCAAATAAAATCAGGTGCAGGTTTCATTCTTCATCATCTTATCTTTGCCTTTCAATGAACACAGCCTCGCCTGTAACTCGTCCCTACTATGAGCCATCCACTTTCTTACAATCCCACCCCTGCTGCTCCTTGGAATTACAGATCCAAGGCTGGAGTTCATCAGAATCAAAATGTCAGACTCCACCCTGATAGGGTGATGTGCCCAAGGTTGACCCCCCCCCCCCAAAAAAAATAATAATAATAATAATAATAATTAAAATAATATATAACTGGGCCCAAAAGACCTTATCCAGAGCAGACCAAAATACCCCTGGGTATTTTGGTAATTTTTCTAGCCCTTTTAGGGCTCAAGATGGGTCTGGTTGGAACCCCCTCTGATGTGAACACAAGCACCACACTATACTTGGGTCCCAAAATCCAGATCGAAATGGCCAATCCAAGCTAATCAAATGCCCCAAGAGTATTGGTCATTTTCCAGCCCCTTTTAGGGCTCAATATGGGACTGAATAGATTCCCCTCAATCCAAGGGTCATGGAAATACTTTTGGTTTTCTGTTTGAGTTAGTACTTTACAGTTATTTGAGAGTTTAAGTTGTGTTGAGTTAGTTGTGGATAAGATTCCTTATCCAAATGGCTTCTTATCTTTAGAGTTTGTTTTTATTTGGAAGTGTTAGCTCAAGTCCCAAGTCAAGTGTTTTTACAAGATTCCAATCCTAGGGTTGTGGTCCTGTAGTAATTTGCTTCCTTCTTGAGTGTAGTAGTCTAGAGTTGGGAACCTTATCTATTAAGGATTCCCAACCCTAGCCAGAGTCTTTTATTTTAGGCTATAAGTAGCCTCTTCTTGCATTGTAACATTCAGTTTGGATGAATTAATGAATTGATTGTTTGAGGTCAGGGTCTTCTGTGTGGGTAGGCCCTGGTTGAGTGAAAAGCTTTCAAGTCTTCATTTTCTTCTTCAATTCAGCAGCTCTCAAGAAGTCATCAAAGCATCAAAGCAACCATTCTAGCAGGCATTCCCAAACTCCAAGTACAGCAGCCTTCCCACCCTTCCCCCTCCCTTGCACAAACCCTAGAAGCCCTCTCTTAGCAATTGTAGCAATCTTAGCATCACAACTAACCCCTGCCCCTTCCCTTTCGACTCCAATAAATCCTAACCCTCTCCCTTAGCATTCATGGCCCCTCCCTTTCCCACTTCTTCCCAGCGATACAGCAACCTAGTTCCATTAGGATATCCAAATTCCCAGCCTCTTTCCAACCCCATTCACCCCCAATTGGATCTCAGGATACCCTAGGTTCAAACCCTACCATTATCCTCTATAAATCAGTCTTATCTACCTAAGTTAGAAAAACCTGCACTTCATCTTGAACCTCGGAATTCTAACGAAATTTTAATTTTCCAGAAGTCTGATTTTTGTTGAAGTCTGATCAATTGAACTCAATCTAGTTGAAAGGACAGCAATAGAGTCAGTTCTTGACAGCAGAATCAGCAAAGAAAACCCTTCTCCCACCTTCGCTGAAACCCTAGTTTGACTGTTGAATTAAAATTTCAAATCTGAAATTCTGTTTGCAATAAAATTCAGTTCAGGTTTCCATTCTCAGCAGGCCTAAAACCATCCTAGAAACCCTAATCTCTTGCCCTTTTCACTGGAATTTCCTAGGCAAAACCTTAAGTCTAGGGGAATTACCTGCTTATCCTTTAGCCTCAGACCTGGTTTACATCAATTGTTATCAGAGCTACAGTTTCCAGCAATCCAAACTCCATCTTTGATACATTCCTTACAGCCAAAATCATGGAGGAGTTAGCAGACAACCTTCATATTGAAGGTTATTTCAAGCATGGACTGATAAGACCCTACCAATATCTCAGAAAATCAATATGAAAATACAAGATTAACAAGATAGAACTAGTTTTAATGGTGCCAGTCACCCCCACACCCAAAGGTGTCCCTCAGCCTACGGCTGCCCAAGAAAAACTCTCCAAAACATTCGATACCTCTCCACTCAATTGTCCCTCTATTTATTACCCCTCAACTAACCCTAATTCTCTCTCTCTCTCTCCTCCACATGGCCTCATCCTAGGGTCCTACCCACCGGCCCCTCAAAATCACCTTATCCTCAAGGTGATGGAAAATTTGAGGTTTGGTCTTCACACTTCACATGCTTGCCACATAAACATGCTAGGTCAGCTTCTTGAATGATAGCCATCTTTGGCATCCCATACTCTGGGTACCCCCACAACTTTAAGCAGCCCATATGAAGGAAAAACCTTGAAAATTGGAGCTGATAGAAAGAACACACGAGGAGTAGACATCCGACTGGTAAAATCGACGAAATAGGGGTCTTTCAATCGACCATCAGACTCAAGGGAAATGGATCCAATCTGTCCGTAAGCCTCCATCAAACCCTTGTGAACTGGTTCTGCTACGTTACCTTTGAGATGATCCATCACATATCGAGTTGCATTGAATTTTAATCGAAGGATGAGGGTTTCACTCGCCGTAATCAAGCACTGTATCTCCTCCTCAGTCGCTGCAGCCCCAACGTCACCGCCTCCCTCTCCATCTCAATGTTCAGAGGTTGAAGACGATGGTTCGATCGGACTGCTTATTGGGTAAGTCCTTGGTTCATACTAGTTTTGGGGTTGGGTCTTGGTCCAACTGAGTTATTTGGGTCCAATTTAGAATGGAGAGATATTGGGTTTTGTTGTGATGAAATGGGCCAGGCCTATAATGGGTCTTTTGAGTTGGTGGAGTTCACCCACTTAAACCCATAAGTAGGAAAGGATAGGCTGGGTATTGGGTGAACGGAATGGGCTGGGCTTAATAGAATGAGCTGGGAATAGTGTTTCTTGTAGATCGTTTAAGCCTAACCACTTGAAATCATGGGCTAAGAAAATTGGCTTAATGCAATAGAATGGGCTTGGTTTTAATGGAATAGGTTGGGCCCGAGGTGGGTCTTTTAAATGGGTGGTGTCCAAATACAGACCATGGGTTAAGAGAAATAGGTTGGGCGTTGGTTTGATGGAATGATTTGGGCTTTGGTTCATGAGAATGAGATGGGCCCAAGGAGGTTTCTTTGGGAACCAAGTGACCCAATCTTTAATTGTGGTTTGCTTGGGCCCTATGTGTGAGAATAAACGTACCTGAATTTGGCCCAAATAAAACCATCTTTGGCCCTTAGGGTGTGGACCAAACCCACAAGCCGGTTTGAGGTGAACCAGTCTAACCCCATATACCCTCGAACACCAGCGTCTTCTTCCCCATTTTCTGCAAGCAAACACCCTAACCGCCACCTGCTGGTCTCCGCCGATTGCACTAGACCTCATGCTAGGCTTCTGTTCTTCGCTGTCGTGATTTTCTGCTACTGCAATTTCACCCCGGTAGGCGTCGACATTGAAAACTCTCATTCTCTTCTTCTCTCTTCTCAAGTATCGTATGGGACCACCGTAGCAATCGATCGCTCTCTTCCAGTGATTTCACTTGGCGTTCTTTCCATCAGATTTGCTTGGTCTCCCATTTCCACCACTCCATTAGCACCCATAATTTCTTCCTAGTTGTTGTCCAAAATCACACTCACCTCTATCCCTGGCCATTGCCAAACTCAGTTTGCAGGGCTTCTCTGAAACTCACCCAATCAAACACCGGCCAATTATTTTGGTAAACCCACTCCAAGGCTTCACCATCCAAATGCTGGAGAGCCAGACTCAGTTGTTGCTTATACCCGATCTGATTTGCCCAACAGAAGAACAGTACCTCTATCAACCATTTATGTGCACTTCCATTTCCGAAAAACAGTGACAATGTCATCTCACCTCCCTGGGATCGACACTGCTCTAATGCTAGTTGATAAGACCCTATTAATATCTCAGAAAATCAATACGAAAATACAAGATTAACAAGATAGAACTGGTTTTAATGGTGCCAGTCACCCCCACACCCAAAGGTGTCCCTCAACCTATGGCTGCCCAAGAAAAACTCTCCAAAACATTTGATACCTCTCCACTCAATTGTCCCTCTATTTATTACCCCCTGAACTAACCCTAATTCTCTCTCTCTCCTCCACATGGCCTCATCTGAGGGTCTTAACATGGACCAACGATGAATTTCCTCCCAAAGTTTTTATTTCTGAAGATGAAGATGAAGATTGGAATAGGAGTTGTCCTTTACTGAGGCAAAGCAGGTAATCGTACGGGCAAGGTACTCATTGATAGTGGCAATAGTGTCAACTTGGAATTTGATGTGTTTGTTAAATGGGCAATCTGAAATTAGAAGAGCATCTCCACACCTACAATGTCTCCCTTCTAAATGATGATAGGGTAGAAGTTTCTCAGAGGTGTTTAGTTCCTATCAGTCTTCATGTTTGCTTTGATGAAATTTGGTGCGATGTAATCCTGTGAGGGTAAGTGACATTGTATTTGGGAGAACTTGGTTGTAATGACAATAATATCACCACTAGGGGGAGAGAGAATGTCTATCAGTTTAGCCAAAATGGTCATGTAACTGTCCTATTACCACTAAAACTACCAGCAGAACAAAATAAGGTACAAGCCAGCCAAGCACATCAGATTAGTCCTGTGCCTCAAACTGAAGATCAGCCTGAAGTCAATTTCCTCCCAATCTAGGAAGAATTGAAGCCATAAGCCCTAACTCAAGAAGCTCTACACATAGAAGGCAGCACCATGAGTGACTCTACACACCATTCCACATCAGATGGAAGATCAATCCCACTGACGTAAACCAGGCCTAGGGTTAGGGGTATTTTCCCTTGACTGAGGGTTTAGCCCAGGAAGTTCCAACAAAAGAGGGAAGGGTTTTAGGGTTTCTAATGGGGTTTAGAGCCCACAGACTGATTACCAAATCTGGATTATATTGCAAATACAAATACAGATTTGAAATTGACTCAACAATCAATCAAACTAGGGTTTCAGCTAGGGTCGGGGAAGGAAAAAGGGTTTACTCTCCTGCTGTTCAAACCCACAGATGATAATATTCTGTAGTTCCTGTAGTTCAGAGGTTGTTTCATTGAATGAGGGTTGAGATGTTAGGTACTTAGGATGATGGGGACATCACACCACAACCACGCACCACTCGTTACTACCAGAGGCAGAGGTGGCAGAACCTTTCCATGTGATTCAACTACTAGAGAGGGTCATCTAGACCCTTAGAACCATGGTCCACATACCACATTTTTTCAGATATATTAGTATTTGTGTTGGGGGTTATTTTGTAAGGGTAGTTTAGGATTTTCTTTCTACAATTTAGAATTATTAGATTTTATTTTATTTCCTTGTGTTATTGGGGTATTCTTGGTAGTTTCCTAAATTTATTTTCTTTTAAATATGTAACCAGCCAAAAAGAAGGACGATTACTGAAAAAAGAAAAAGAAAAAAAGAATAGCAGTCTCTCTCCTGGCAGAATGGCTCTTTGTGCTAGCTTCTTCTTCTTCCACCAGTAAGTTCTTCTCTCCTTTGGCCTTATTTCTTATCCAGAAAAATTCCCCTATCCCTCCTCTTCAAACATCTAATCTTTTTTTCTAAAGAAAACCTTTCTTTCTTGCCCTGGAAAATTTTATTTTCTTCCTAAAATCTCGCGGCAGCTCTGTTTCTGCAGAAAATTTCTTCTTATTTTTCCCTTCTTCTCCAACCCTTACGGCATTCTCTGTTCTGTACTGGAAGTTTCTTCTCCTCTTCTTCTACATAACCTCACGGAAGTCCCACTTGTTACCATTATTTATTTCCTGGGCTCTATTTCCTTAGTGTCAAACCATACAGGCAGACTTATTTTTGGCAATATTTGTTCTCCTAATCCTTGTTTACCTAGTTGTTCATTTTCACCTTCCATCCGTTACAGTAGTGCTTCATGCTGATTGATGATGGGTTACTACCTAGGACTGCTGGTTACATAATTGTTACTCCTTTTTAACTCCTACTTGGTGTTGGTACATATTAATTGATTTGGGTTCGGGAATATGAGTTGTGAAATCCAGCCCGAGCCTAACCCGGAATCCTTGATGTTTGTAGGTCCGAAGACCCGAAGTGGTGGGAGAAGACAATTGTGGGCCCTCTCAGTAGAAGACATGATGTTTGATTCCGAACCCATGGACATTGATGATGGTGCCCCTTACTTGGATGCACTGTCAGTGTTTAGTGAAAAGCTGCACCTAGAAGAGGGAAGATTAGTTGAAGTACCTAATGCACTTCTGGACTTGATTCGAAGGTAATACTTTGACCTAGACTTGTTGATTGAGTTGTAGGAGAAAGCCCAAGTGAATTTGAGTTGATCTGGCCTTCCATTTCCCTGATCTAAGTTGTTGTCATTGCTTGGTCAACCAACCAGTCGACCAACAGGTTATTAAATGCGAAATTGCATTTTTCTTGATTATTTTATGCCTACATAAGGGCACCTCGTAGTTAGAACCCTATTATATTCATTTAGCCTCCTGAGAACGTGGAGAGAGCCTCCTAAGACCTCCCCTTGAAAGTTGTGAAGCATTCTTGCATTAATCATTGTCTCTTTACTCAAATCTCTTCTACAAGGTATGTATTCTCTCACTCTCTGTCTAATCTACTCTCACCTCTTCTCTTTGTTGCTGTTGAGACGATGAAGATGGTGCTGCAACCTTGCAACCACCTCTTCTTGTGTTCTCTCCTTGCAAATGCATAAGCCCCTTTCAATCCATCTATGCTATGCTCCCATTTTGATTATTAACCTTGCATTTCCATTATTCTCTTCATAGCAACTTGATTTCTTATCTTAAACTGATTTGTATAGTATGCTAAGTCTGATTTCTTATTAGTATATGATTCTAATCTATTGCTTATCATTCCCTTAGTTGACTCCCTAATGTTCCTAGCAATTACAATCAATTTCATTATGGAAAATGATATTTAGCATATAGAAGTTAGGGTTTCAAATTGGGGATTCTTAATTAGACCATTGATTGATGTTAATTCTTTGCTAGATACTCTTCATTTACTGTTCCTAACATTCCCTCCAAATTTCGGAGTGATCCGAGCTCCGGAAGATAGGTTTTCGGACCAAAAATCCATATTCAACCCCGACACTGTTCACTTGGTCGACTGAGTCAGTCAACCAGTTGAACACAGAATTGATGATTTTGCTCGATTTGATCCGTTTGACCTCCGATTTGCTTGATTCTTCTTCTAATATTGCACATATGATTGTCTAGGGTGCAAGTACTGAACTTGGGATTTTTCTAACTGAACTTTGGATTATCTTCATTTCGATTTAAGGTAAGGACGGTTATTATCATAATTACACGGATTATGTGAATCTTGCCTCTATGTTGGAAACTTAGTATAATTACATTCTTTATTGTATTCTTAACATCATATGACTGTTGTATGTACTTCAAGACAGTAGTACCAAGTTATATATCATTTTGGTTATCATGATTATCTATTCTTGTTAATTTCATATGTGATTGATCATGTTACATTATATCTCTTTTCATATGATGAAATATCATTTATGTATGATATGATGGAATTGAGAATGTGATTGGATAAGTATGATTTGGGATTGGGGAATGTCCTTTCGACATTTTTGTCCTTGGACATCGGAGGGAATAGTATGGGATGTTTCCGATGATGCTCATTGACGCTTTCCCGGATTATTCGATGTCATATATAGGACTCCTCTAGTGGTGTTGGCTAGGATGTCCTTGTTGTATCAGCCCCGAATCGGAAGGGTATTGAGACCGAACGACCCATGGTAGTAATGTGGATTTGTGAGCACTCAAGACCGGTAACCAACCCGTGAGAGGACATAAATCACATTGCGGATACTCGTTAGAGGCCATTTATTGGTAGGGTTGCAAATAGCTAGGCTTGGGCTCACGGGCGCTCAAAATTGGTAACCAACCCGTGAGAGGATGTGAGAGCTTCCCGTCTATTATTTGTGGATGACCAATAAGGTTGATGAGTCCGTAGTCAGGGACTATGACGACTA
The DNA here is from genome assembly GCF_041222555.1 of Hakea prostrata. Taxonomy (NCBI): domain Eukaryota; kingdom Viridiplantae; phylum Streptophyta; class Magnoliopsida; order Proteales; family Proteaceae; genus Hakea; species Hakea prostrata. Next base: position 25,923,077 of record NC_142606.1, read on the forward strand.
TAGTGTGAAGGATACCGGAAAGGATCGTCAAGGGCGAGGAATGGAAGTATCCAGATCTGACTTGATACGACTGAGTAGATGACTTGCATCAGGCTAGGCTTTACTGTGACATACGCCAATACTTATACCAAATGGTGATGTGAGAGAGAGGTGACTTAAACCCCAGCCATGGATTGTCCCGAGGGATGCAGGACCCATTGCCTACCGGAGCCGAGTGACCGGACCTACCCAAGAAAAGTATGGTGCTATGACTTAAAGCATGTCTACCATAGAGACTAGCATACATAGAGTAGAATGATATTCACATCATCTATTTCATATCATCTTGCATCATGTTATGTTTTGGATCGTGTTAATTATGTATTATGGAATAACTTGCCTTGCTGAGTTTTCTTGAACTCACTCCTTTTGTGCAATGTTTTGTTAGACTATCCTACAGGTGTCGAAGAACTTGATGGCCCCCACTATGAGGAGACCACCAATGAAGCATACTACCCTCCGGTTGCTGGCTACTATGAAGATTACTCTGAAGATCCCGCGGGTGATTATGCTACGTTCCAGGATTAGCTCTACCCTGGAGTGGGAGCGGCCGTGCCTAGTGTCTTTTGTTGACACTTATGAGGATATTTTGTATAAACCCGAAGAAACCTTAGTTTAGATGTTTAACTCTTTATTCTATCTTCTGAGACTTGGTTTGTAAACCTTAACAGTGATTTGAACTACTTTCCGCTGCAATTTAGGGAGTGATTTCCGCTCACTCTCTATACTCTGATTATATTATGCATGGATACCTTTTACTTCCGCACTCTGATTATATTGTCTCTTTTAATCTTGTCTTGATCTCATTGTTTGTGTCATTACATTAATTATATTGTTCATGATTGTGTAATCGTGTATGTGAGAGGCATGGTTCCTCGATACTTGATCTTTGGGGCTATGGATCACATACCCGAGTATGCCAGGTAGGGTACCGGCTAGGTGGATGTGACATGAGTTGTCTTTATCCTCTTTACATTGGTTGTAGCTCACTCCTATATTGAATAGAGTTGGTTGCATTATGTCATGCCTGAATTTTTTTATTTCCTTGAATGTAATGCCCGAATGCCCTCTTGCTTAGTCTTGGATTGGATGGTTAAATCTGATTTGCACTTCCACTTGAATTTGCATGTTAGCTATAATTCTCTTTGCTGGAATTTTAATTTAGTATAGTTCTCTAAGTATGAAAATTAATTATGTGCTGTCCAAAATCCCTCCCTCCATGATTTAGGATCCTTCGTCTTGTAGAATACCGGCCTAGGGCTGTCCTACAACATAGGGTCTTCTGAAAACTCAAAAAAAAATCTGCAATTCCTCTTGAAGAAGATGAAGTACAGGAAATTTCAAACTCCAGAAATTGGCTCATTTGGGGAAACTAAGGTTAGGACTATGATCTAAGGCTTCCTGTGATTCTAATGGAGGTGAAAGGGATGGAAAAGGGGCTGGGAATCAGTGGTTTCTAATAGGGTTAGGATTTGGCACCGTGGGGAAGAAGGGGAAAGGGGAATTGTCATGATGGCTAAGGGAGTCTAGGGATGGGTTAAGGGAGTCGCAGAAGGGTGGGGAGGGTCTCTATAGGTCTGTACAGATGGGGAAGAGGGCCGGAGGGTCTGCGAAGGAAGGGGAAGGGGAATTCTGTTGTGCATAGAGCAGAACAGGGGTGGGAAGGGCTGCCATGGGCTGCAGGGGTGCTGGACTTACTTGGGACCGATCTGAACTGGATTCTGCAGATTGAAGACAGACTTTACTTGCTGGAATTGATGGTTTAAGGCTGAAGATGATGGCTGAATCTGCAGAACTGAAATTAGACTCAAATGCTTGAATGCTCTTGAAGCATGAATGTAAGTTTAGAATGCTTCACCATACAACCACAAGGTCCCCCTCAAAGGAACCCTGCCACCTTTTGGCAAAACACTCAATTCCTCAATCAATCCAAGCTAAAATAACTTATATGAAAAGACTATTTATAGTTTGAAAATAAAGACTTTGTCTCAAACTTGGATCTCCTTACTAATAGGATCCTATTAAATATAGGACTGAACTCTTATCCAAACTATGGACAAAATTTCGGTCAAAATGGTCAAAATTTCAACCGAAATGCTTGCATATTTCAAAAGCAAAACGAAATGTAATTTATTTCACAAAACTAATTGGTATCGACCAAAACGATACAAAATCTTGGTCAATACGATCCGAAATTTCACATCATATTGAAAAGTTACATTCCCAGGTTATAAATTATTAACCTATTTGGAGCGGAACCTACAAAATAACGCAGGTTCTGCCAATTTCGACGATTCCACCACTTGAGATTTCCACCCTATTTTTACCATTTTTTCTCATTTCTCTTGCATTCTACCCACATTTCAGCTCATTTTAGCAACTCCTTTACATTCCTTCTCAAATTTTGCTCCTTCATTTTTGGGTTTTTCAGAATCAAACAAGGTGAACAAAGTTCTCCATTTTTTATTTTTGTTTGTTTATGGTTCAAATCATCTTAGAATGCTTTCAAATTAAAGTATGTCTAGTCTAGAGTGTTGATCTATGAATTTGTGGTGTCAAAATTAAGTTCTGGTTCTTCCTAGTTTTTTTTTTTTTTTTTTTTCCTCCTGTTATTAAAAATTATTTTGTAAATTATGTATATTGTTAAAAATATATATGTATACTTGAATGGTAGATGTATGAGCTTCAAATTGATGTTTGTGAGACACCATATTGCTGTGATGGTGTTAAATCAAATTTTTTGCTATTAATTACCTATTTTTATTAGTTGAAATATATTTAAATATTAAAAAATACTAATTATTTCCTGTTTTAAATTGAAAAATAGGAGAGTATTAGTGGAAGCATGTATGTAATTTTTGGATCATGTTTTGGAGCTTTTTAAGATAATTAATGTGTATTTTATATATTTTTTAAATTATTTAGATATTAAAAAATACTTATTTATCTCTTTTTTTATATTTTAAATAGGAGATTATTATTAAAAGCATGTGTGTAATTTTTGGAGCATATTGTGGAACTTTTAAGACCCTTAGTGTATATTTCTTATATTAGGCACTTTATTTCAACGATGTCAGATATACTTGGCAACATGAGAGGCCACTGACAGCTAGTAGGAAGAAGAGTGAGTGTAATTACTACAAGAAAACAAATAAGAGGAGGTGGGGCCACTAGACTGAAAGTGCATCAGCTGGGGGAAATAGGGATGTAATAGGATGCCAAATGGTGCCCTCAGAGGTCAAGAAGATAATGGCCTCATACTTGGCTAGGGGAAAGCAAAAGAGGAAAGAGAAGAGAACACAGAGGGAAGAGTTCGAGGATGCATGCCTAGATGACCTTCTAGAGCTAGGAGAGTAGGATTTTGATCCAAAGGAGCCAGGAGAGTATGAATGTGACCCTAACACAAAGTCTACATAGATCAAGAGAGCGATGATGATGACTAAGGAGCAGGCGAGGGTTGATAACATAAGAAGGCAGCAAAGGCTATGCGTTGTGGGTCCTCTAGAGAGCTAATAGGTATGGGAGGCACACACAGCTCCCAAGTCCCTACGAGGAGTCAGTGTGTGAGGGAGGAGATTCCTATCTCACAGGCCCCAACAAAGGGTCATGCTTCATCAGCACATCTTACAAATCCAGATCTTGAGATTCTTGGTAATGATCCGACCCTATTAAGGAGGCTTGAGCACAAGCAGAGAAAGTTGAAGCACTTGTGGGGGAATCTGAAGGAGAAAGTGGGGCTGGCTTTCTCCAAATGGGCTATGTACTATAGTATTCCAACACATACAGCTCAAGGACCCTACTATAAGGATATGATTAAGGAGATAAACAAGGCTGGGAATGGTGTACAGGGACCCACTCCACATTAGATATATCATGTCTATTTGCCTAAGCATAAAGAGGACTTGAATGAGTATATTAATGGATTAAAGCCCATGTGGGCTTATAATGGAGTTACTATGATGGCTGATGGTTGGACTGGTCCCACTAGATAGTCCATCATCAACTTAATGTTAAATTGCGATGGGAGGACAATGTCCCTCAAGTCAGTAGATGCATCTAGTGAGAAAAAGGATGCAAAATACATTTATAAATTATTGAAGCAAGTGGTGAAGGGAGGTTGGAGTGGAGATGTGATCCATTGTGACTAATAATGGCTCCAAAAAGTGTATATGTAATGTAAATATGTAATACATGTATTTAAAATTTAAAATTAGTACTAGAAGTAGAAGCATGTTTTGATACCTGGGGTTCCCCTGCATCTTCAACCAACTTTCTTGTATTAAGGCCTTGATGGACAAATATAAGCTCTTTTGGACTCCATATGCTGCTCACTGCATTGACTTAAGGCTAAAGGACATGGGAAAGGTCAAGCTTGTGAAGAAGACCATGGAGAAAACTCGACAAGTTAGAACCTTCATCTATAACCACACCTATGCATTAAAAATGATGAGGGACAAGCGTCAGTGTGACTTAGTGAGGCCAGGCATAACTAGATTTGCTACCAACTGGATAGCACTGTAGAGCTTTAGGAGTAGGAAGACTAGCCTTATGAGCATGTTTGCATCAAAGCAGTGGTTTAACTAGGAGGGTTCTTCATTCGTAGGAAGGAGAGCACAGTTGACCATACTGGATGACAATTTCTGGAATAATATGAAGATTATGGTGAAGATGCTTGAGCCTGTGATGCATGTGTTGAGGACGGTAGATCAGCAAAGAAGACCTACTATACCACACATATGGGGCTATAGTAAATAGGAGGAAGCAACAAGTTGCTCAGGTCTACCCACACAGCAAGAAGAAAATCCTTGACATCATCCAAGTTAGATGGGAGTTTATGTTACAACATAAACTATATAAGGTAGTGAGTTGTCAAGTCTAGGAATCAACTCAATTTTCATTATATTATCACATTATTAAGTATTGACAATTCGCTCTTACTTTTTCTTTTTCTTACACAACATAGTATCTAAATCCCAAGTACCATTACAAAGACAATCTTAGGATGAGACAAGATTTGATAAATGCCGTCCAAACTGTAGTGGAGAGGTAAGAACCGGATCCATCTAAACAAGCAATCATCCTTATAGAAGTGAGATAGTGATTTGATATTCACAATTCATAGTTTTATACTAAGTTATTAAGTGTTAACCTAGTTGTTTTTTTTCCCCCTTTATATATTAGATAAAGGCATTTAGGGATGCCATTGGGAGCTCTGGTCGTTCTATGGCAATATCGGGACAGGAATCCGCCCTTGGGGTAAGTTAATTCATTATATATTTAATTAGTTATATTCTATCTTATATTCTATCTTTAACTTAGTTACTTAAAGTATTGAAATAACTTGGGAGTCGATGTTGCGGCTGAATGGTGGTTGCAATTTGGACGTGACTCACCCCACTTGAGTATGATTGCAAGCAAAGCACTCTCCCAAACATGTTTTGCCACTGGTTGTGAGTGAAATTAGAGCACCTTCAGCCTCATCCACTCAAAGAGGCGTAACTGATTGGGTATAAAGCATCTAGAGGACCTTATCTACTTACACTATAATATGAAACTGAGGGAGCATCATAGTAGACGAGGGAGGATCATATTTGAGATGGATGATGATGATAACCCAATAGTCACTGGTTCAAGGACAGTGGAGAGCCCTTACTGGATGAGAAGGGAGGTCGTCTCAGTAGACAGATTGCAGAGGAGATGTGGGCTGATGTGGAAGACTTCATGGCCCAGGAGGGGAGTGCATATGTAGCGCTCGCCCGTCTGTTTGTGCTAGACACTAGTGCATCCACTTAGGGTGAGGATTTGATTGTTTGGTCCGACACCGAAGATGATGCGACTCAGGCACCCCCCGATGAGGACGACGATTACAATGATAATGGTGGAGGGGATAAGGGTTCCGAACCTCATGATCAGGATTCAACTATTCCTAAGGACAAACCAACACCAGCAATACGTAAGTCAGGGAGGGGGAGGACGACCACCAAGATTCACAGGTGAGAGTCAGTTCACCCACACGACACAAGATTCAAACCATAGTGAGTTGCATCTCGAGGCAAAAATGTTTTATCGACATATTCGACGAAGGGGAAGAGAAGACAGCGCGGTTATGGCACGGAGAACACGCCATCATATAGGTCTTACCGTCCAACTGATGCGGTGAGCTTGGTGGGATCTATGAGATCAATGAGAATAAATGATTTCAGAGACTAGCTCCAGAGGATCCGAATGGCATAGGCCTGCAGAGTCCACATATGATATTGCTATAGAGAGTATTGGTTCTACTAGGTCGACTTATGGAGCTTATGGTCATGGACCTTATAGTGTCCCTCTTGGCTATCAGACTCAGGGTCAGCTACCAGTGGAGCCTTATGGTCATGGAGCTTATGGTGTCCCTGCCCCTGCCGATGACTAGGGTGTTTCTTCATTTGTTAAGCAGATCTTCCACTCTATACCACATTCACCATTAGCCCTTCCATGTGCAGTTAAGCCAGTTCTTTATTCAAAGATTCCCAACTTTCCACCATCAGGACATCTTAGGCATGTGGATGAGGCCACATACAGAGTTGCAATCGTTACATTGACAACTATATGGAGCAAACATCATGGGATGTGTATTATCAATTGTATGGGGTGCAGCGGGAAGAGGGAGACATGGAATAAAGCAAACTTGTACTTGGTAATATTCTTGGTTCTTCTCATACATACTATATACTTGAATGTTACCTTTTCAATGGTTTCTTTTTATAATCTAGTAGTTCCATTGTGTTTTTTATGCTTGAAATAGGTAGTATGCAAGAATCAAAATCATTTTGAGTCCATATGAGGCTCAAAATTGAAGTTCGAAACTTCAATAAAAAAATAATAAAATGTTTCAACCGAAATTTCAATCGGAACTTGAATATTTTGGCCTTTTCCTGGGCTGAAATTCATGTTTAGACCAAAATTTCTTCCTTGATCCAAACACTTATAAGGGGAATCAAATTACTACAAGATTACAACCCTTAGATTGAAATCTCTCTAACACACTTTAAGTTATCCTTTTAAGGACATGCTAAATAGATAACGTAAGACTAAACCAGCCTACTTTAAATCAAACTAGCCTCTTGAGCAAAACCACACCCGACTCAACTTAACAAATTGGACTTTACCAATGTAATGGAAAATCCTAAAATTAATTTCATAAATAAATTAAGGGCTAAAATGCTGTTTCTGCTAAACTATGGTGGTTTCTTAGAGCCATCCTGGGGCCTCACTCGAGCTTTTGGCCAGAGGTCCTTGTGTTCACATCAATATTCCCTTTTTTGAAAACATTCATCTTCTGATGAATGTGCCGCTCTAGTGGTCCTGGCTTAATGCTTTGAAAATCTTTGGTGTGGACTTGTCCTCACATCTTGCAATGAGGAGGGAGTAGTAGGTATAGGGCTCCACTACTGCTCCTAGACAGTGCTCCAGAACAGTGATGGAGTGGTGAATATGCTCTTTAGGTGTAAAGGCATCTTCTTCACTGGTCCAAATAGGCATGATGAAGATTCAGAGTCCAAGGTAGTGTGCTGCTAACATGGCTCTGTCAGGATACCCTTTAAGGCTTAGGGTGGGTCCAATATAGTGCAGGAGAAAGGCTGGTGCTGATTTGGACTTTGTGGGTAGCAACTCTGGAATTTCAGTCTCAGGGCCATGATGATCTTCAATTGAAGCAACTTTCGGAGTTATGTCTTCTGCCGTGTGCTTGCCTGGATCGTGTCCCTGCACCTCTTAGAGGCACTCTCTTTATCAGTCAAGGCTTCGATCTCTACCTGGTTCTTCATGATTGGGGCCTTGTAGTCTCTCTGGAATTCTTTTATAGTTTCCTTAGAAAGTGTGGGCAGCATCATTGTATTTGTTGCTGACTCATCAGGCTTCTGTGGGCTGTCAAAGTGTCATTCACTGTCAAAAAATCCTCTCGGTTTGCTTCTAGAGGTGGACATTGCACTTCCTTTAGAGGAGATGGCTGGTTGCTTTGGGAGACTTTCTACCCCTTCTTTGAGAAAACATACTGACTAGGCAGTCCAAGATGTAGTGGCTAGTGCTGTTCTGGTTACTTTCTTGACTGTGTTCTTCAACCTCTGGATCCACCAAGTGCTGCATCTTGGTATTGAAATCTTTATGAGCTGTTTTGAGGGCCTATGTTTTTCCTAATTTCCCTTGATTGGACTCTGGTGTTGCTTCTCCAATCTTCTTTTGGCTGTGATTGCTCCAGGTTGGCAAAGGTGGAATTCAGCTTAGTTAATTGATTAAGCGTATCTTGCTGAACTTTCAGAATTTGCTCCAGCTTCCTACTTCGCTTATCCACAATGCTTACAGAATGCTTGAAAGGAGTTGGAGGCTACAGCTCTAATACCAATTGATGCAAACCAGCTCTAGAGTTAGGGGTATTTTGGTCAATTCCTTAGAGTTGTGGCCCAGGAAGTTCCAGCAAAAGTGGGAAGGGTTTTAGGGTTTCTAATGGAGTTTAAAGCCCGCTGAGACTGATGATCAGATCTAAATTCTATTTCAAACAGAAGTTGAGATTTGAAGTTTGACTCAACAGTCAAACTACGGTTTCGGCTAGGGTTGGGGAAGGAAGAAGGGTTTGCTGTCCTGCTGCTCAGACCCACAGATGATAATACTCTGTAGTTCAGAGGTTGTTTCAGTGAATGAGGGTTGGGATTTTAGGTACTACAGGTTTTCTGAAAATTCAAAAAATTTGTAATACATCTTGAAGAAAATGAAGTGCAGGAAATTTCAAACCCAGAAATTGGGCTCATTTGGGGAAACAAAGGTTAGGATCATGATCTAAGGCTTCCTGCGGTTCTAATGGAGGTGAAAGGGATGGAGAAGGGGCTGGGAATCAGTGGTTCCTAATAGGGTTAGGATTTGGTGCCGTGAGGAAGAAGGGGAAAGGGGAATGGTCAAGATGGCTAAGGGAGGCTGGGGATGGGTCCACGAAAGTCGTAGTAGGGTGGGGAGGGTCTCTATAGGTCTGTACTAGGTGGACAAGAGCGCTGGAGGGTCTGCGAAGGCAAGGGAAGGGGAATTCTGTTGTCCACAGGAGCAGAACAGGGGTGGGGAGGGCTGTGATGGGATGTACGGGTGCTGGACTTACTTGAGACTGATCTGAACTGAACTCTGCAGATTGAAGGCTGAAGATGATGGCTGAATCTGCAGAACAAAAATTAGAACTTAAATGCTTGAATGCTCTTGAAGAATGAATGCCAGTTCAGAATGCTTCACTAGACAACCGCAGGGGGAGCAGAACCCTGCCACCTCTTGGTAAAACATTCAATTCATTAGTCAATCAAAGCTGAAAATAACTTACATGACAAGGCTATTTTATAGCCTGAAGATAGAGACGCTGGCTCAGACTAGGATCTTCTTACTAGTAGGCTCCCATTACATATAGGACAAGACTCTTATCCAAACACTTAAAAGGGGAATCAAATTACTACGACATCAAACCCTTAGATTGGAAAGTCTCTCACACACTTTAAGTTATCATTTTAAGCATATGCTAATTACATAACTTAAGACTAACAACCTACTTTAAATCAAACTGCACCGTTTTCGTAAAACCAAACCTGACTCAACTTAACAAACTGGACTCTACTAATATACTGAAAAATCCTAAAATTAATTTCAAAATTAATTTAGGGCTAGAAAGCCTAAAACACCCCACAATTAGGGGTTCAACCAAGCTAAAGTGGTTTCTTACAACTATCCTGGGGGCCCCACTTGAGCTTTCAACCAGAGGGGTCCTTGTGTTCACATCACCCCACCTAGTCAGAAGCTTCCTCCAAAAGATGTGCCAGAGATTGATAAAATTGACTTTGGAGTAGAAAAGCACTTAGCCAGGGAGTCTCCTCAAAGAAGGAGAGTTGCTGTCCCCAGCATGCACCAACCAAATCTTGACCCAAAGACCCCATGGCAACCACCAGAGGCAGGTCAGCAGGCAGCCCTATAAGTCCAGAGCATAACAGTTGACAAAGGTGCCCTCACTAAGTGTAGAAACTTGATCAAATCAGTAGCCCCAGTCAGAACTAGCAGTAAAAAGGTACCAACCCCATTGAAGACCCCTTATGTTCCTAGCACCATGGAGAAGATGCTGCCCCCATACATCAGGGCTACAATGACAAGGTAACCTACTTGGACCAACATCAAGGTCCTAGAGAGACTACAAAGAGATACAACTGATGTCCATGACTCCTATAGCTACATTAGGAAAGTTCAATGAGGACCCTATGGCTAGAACAGAAGAGGACCAGAAGAAGATGGCAGCCCTTGAAGTCCAGAGCATAACAGTTGACAAAGGTGTCCTCACTAAGTGTAGAAACTTGATCAAATCAGTAGCCCCAGTCAGAACTAGCAGTAAAAAAGGTACCAACCCCATTGAAGATCCCTTATGTTCCTAGCACCATGGAGAAGATGCTGCCCCCATATATCAGGGCTATACCAGCCCCAATTCCTTACAAGATAAGCCCTCCATTACGTCCCACAATTCTTCTCGGGAGGGATACTACAAGAGTCCTCTGAGCCCTAGCCATGATGCGGACAGAGGTGGAGACAGAAAAGGACTCCAAGAACTTCACCAACCACTTCCTTATGCCTCCTTGCTCCATTAAAGAGGCTCCTAGACTTGAAGATCACATCCGTTAATCCATCATTCTTCTAGAGTTTTGTTTAAAAGCAGTATTGGTTACCCTGTACCTACTACTTCCTACACACTGCAAGATGAGAGGCCGAGTTCACATGCAAGCCCTTCAAAGGATTGATCCTGCAACACATGACAAACACATTCATCAAAAGATGAATGTTTTCAAAAACGAGAGTATTGATGTGAACACAAGGACCCCCTATAATTGGGTCCCAAAATCCAGATCCAAATGTCCAATCCAAGCTGGCTGAATGCCCCCATTGATATTTTGGTCATTTTCCAACCCCTTTCAGGGCACAATACGGGTCTGGATAGATTCCCCTCAATCCAAGGGTCATGGATCTATTGTTGGTTTTTTGTTTGAGTTAGCAGTTTGAAAGTTATTTGAGAGTTTAAATTGTGTTGAGTTAGTTGTGGATAAGATAAGATTCCTTATCCAAAGGGGTTCTTATCTTTAGAGTTTATTTTTATTTGGAAATGTTAGCTTGAGTACCAAGTCAAGTGTCCTTACAAGATTCTAATCCTAAGGTTATAGTCTTATAGTAATTTAGTTCCTTCTTGAGTATGGTAGTCTAGAGTTGGGAACCTTATCTATCAGGGATTCCCAACCCCAGTCAGAGTCCTTTTCATTTTTTGGCTAAAAATAGCCTCCTCTTACATTGTACTATTCAGTTTTGATGAATTAATGAATTGATTGTTTGAGGATCAGGGTCTCTTATGTGGGTAGGCCCTGATTGACTGAAAAGCTTTCAAGTCTTCATTATCTTCTTCAATTCAGCAGCTCTCAAGAGGTCATCAAAGCATCAAAGCAACCATTCCAGCAAGCATTCCCAAACTCCAAGTACAGCAGCCTTCCCACCATTCCCCCTCCCTTGCGCAAACCCTAGAAGCCCTCCCTTAGCAACCGTAGCATCCCCAGCCCCCTCTCCACTTGTTCGACCTAGGAAACTAACCCCTGCTCCTTCTCCTTCAATTCCAGTAAATCCTAACCTCCCCCTTAGCATTCATAACCCCTCCCTTTCCCCCTTCTTCCCAGCGATAAAGCAACCTAGTCCCATTAGGAAATCCCAATTCCCATCCCCTTACCAACCCATTAACCCCCAATTGCATCCACAGGAAACATAGGCTCAAACCCTACCATTATGTTCTACAAATCACTCTTATTTCCCTTAGTTAGAAAAACTTGCACTTCATCTTGAACCTTGGAATTCTGCATAAATTTTAATTTTCATAAATCTGATTTTCTTAAAGTTCGATCAATTGGAACTCAATCTAGTTGAAAGGACAGCAATAGAGTCAGATCTGGACAGCCAGAACCAGCAAAGAAAACCCTTGTCCCACCCTAGCCAAAACCTTACATTGACTATTGAGTTCAAATTTGTTATCTGAAATTCTGCAATACAATTCAGATAGGGTTTTCATTCTCAGCAGGCCTAAAACCACCCTAAACCCTTCCCCCTGTTGCTGGAATTTCCCAGGCGAACCCTAAGTCTAGGGAAATTACCTGATTACCTTTTAGCCCTACACCTGGTTTACATCACCCTGTATCATAACCAGCCCAGGACAACCCAATAAGGGCCGAAGGATGGCCCAGACCCACCCACATTTTGAGCCAAGCCGGGGGGCCAAGCCAATAAAAAGGTATTTTTGTCATTTTTCTATCCCCTGGATCAAGTCCTACCTAATTGGAATGAGTCCAGCTACTTTTATGGAGTTATTTGCAGCTGCTTTTCTTTTTCTATTTGGAGTCCTACTTTGAAAGGTATTTAAGAGCTTTAGTTTGAGTGAAGTTGTTTGGTTGGGATAAGGGGTTCTTATCTTTTAGAATTTGTTTTTATTTAGAAGTTAGTTATTTGAGTCATTGTTTAGCACGTAATTAGTTATTTGAGTCCTTATTTAGCAAGTAATTGGTTTCTTATAAGAGTCAAGTTGGAGTCTAGTCCTCTCTAAAAATACCAATTGAGTCTAGTAAGCAATTTCAGTTTTGATTGATGAATAAAATTAAGATTTGACAGTAGACTACAAGTAGTGGGATCCCTAGCAGTAACTAGGGGTGCAAATGGATAACCGAAATTCGCTTCCGAATTCGCATCCACATCTGTTTAGGAGTATCCGAATCCGTCCGATTACTAATAGGATGTGGATATGGTATACCCCCTTCTTACGATTATTATTCGTCCGATAAAGTTATCTGATTAAGTTACTTATTTAAATTTATTTTTATAATTTTTTTACCTGTGATATGTGACTATTTTTCTAGATTTTCTATTAAAATAATTATCAAAGTTGCTAAATTCTTAAATTTCAAATCTAGTCCTCACAAATAAAATGATAAAAATGTAAACAGGTAGTCGAAAAACTTGTATTCAATTTGTATTGATGCCCATTTAGAAGAATCTACTTAAGATAATAACTATCCGATTATCATCCGAATCCGACTAAATCCGTCCGAAAACCGACAGGATATTATCCGAATCTATCCGAATATAATAGGATACGGATATGGTATTACCACTATCCAATCCGAACCTGGTCCGTTTACACCCCCAACAGTAACCTGCAGCTGGGTAATATGCTAGTGTTTCTGCAATTTTGAAAGCTTTTTTGCTCCTTCAAGTTTCAACAGCAGCCTGCTACAGCCCATAACCCTTCCCTTTAGCAACCGTAGCCTTCTCCTTCCCCCTACCTTCTTCCTGCAATAGCAGCATGATGTATCCAGGGTTGGACACCCCCAAAAAGAGCATAAAAAGGCCCAAGCCCATTGGGATGAAGGCCCAATCAAGGGGGGGCCGAATCTGATCTAGGGGCAATTTGGTCAATTTCAGCCCCTAGTTCGAGTAGTTCAGATCAGATTCAAGGTCTGAATTTTAAATCATGTTTCAAATTTTCAATTTGGAGTCTTAGTGTTTAAGTAAGTCTTGTTGCCTCTTAAGAGTCCTTGAGTTGTAAAATTAGGAAAGAGTTCTTTCCTAATAAAGAGTCCTAGATTTTAGGCTTTAGATTAGTAGCTTTAGGTTGCCAACAAGTTTCCCTTTTAAGTTTGAGTCTTTTGTTTAGGCTATAAATAGCCTCTTGCATTGTAATTTCAGATTAGAGTTGATTGAATAAAAAAGAGTTTTGAAATAACAGGCTGGTAAAGTCGTGGGGATCCTGGGAGGAGAACCTGCAGCTGGTTTAGTGAATTTTTCTTCAAATCTCAAGACCTTCAATCACCAACAGTCATTCTTTAGAAAGCAGTAAATCACCAACAGTCATTCTTTAGAAAGCATACTGCAGTTCCTCCACTACATAAGTTACAAGCTTTTCCACCCCTCCCCCTTCTGTCCACAGCCTTCCACTTCCCTTCCCCTATCAAATCCTCCAACTCCAGCCCCTACCCAAGCCCTACGAACCTTCTTTCTTTCCACGTTTGCAATCCTAAACCTATTAGGAAACCCATATTCCCAGCCCCAATTGGACCCTTTTACTTCTCTTTAGGTCGTCCTTAAGCCTAGAATACAGTCCTACTCTTATTTTCCCCAATTCAGCCCTAGTTCTGGAGTTTAAACAAAAACCATGCAATTCACCTTCTTCGTTGGATTGCAGAAATTTCAGATTTCCAAATTTCTTTAAACCTTCCAAAACTCTAGTGTCCCTGACTTTTAGACTCCCAAATTCTATCCCTAGAATGACAATTACCTTAGGAACACCTCCCCACAACCCCCCGGTCCATTCCAGTACTGAAACCCTTGTTTGAATTTGCAATTCATCTTCTCCATTGAAGTTGCAGAAAATTTCTGATTTTTCTAGATTTTCTGAAAACCTAATTACTTCAGCCCCAACATTCCAGATCTGCCTTTAACCTTTAAGAAACCCCTTTTAGCAACCCTAAACTACCAAGACAGCAAACCCTTAACCCTAGCCAAAACCCTAAACCTACCAATTGGCTGCTGCAACTTGCATGCATGGCCCTGAAGTGAACCCTAAATCTGGGATTACATCACAGCACCATCCTCCCCACTGTTAGGTCCACATCCCCAGCCCCCTTAGACCCCATTCCCCTTCCCCTAGGATCGCACCCAGCATTAGAACCCACTCCTACAGCTATGTTCCCCAAAGAGCCCTATTTCCCTAACATCTCTGCACTTCATCTTCTACCTTGGGCGAATTCTGTAGAAATATCTGAAAACTTCTGAAACCCTAAATTAGGAAACCAAACCTCCCTTAAACCCTCTTGCTCCTTGAGAACAGTTCTGAATTTACAAAATCAGCAACCCAAACCCCAGACCCACCATTAACCCTAATTCCACTTCAATTTGAATTTCAAATCTAGGATTCAGCTTATAGTAGAATTCAGATCTGTTTCCAGTTACAACAAGCCCTAGAATACTCTAACAAAACTCTGAAACATCATTCTCTCTTGTTGGAAATCCTACGTAACCCTAAGAATCTAGCAATATTACTAATCTACCCATAACCCTAGATTCAGGTTACATTATTGGTATCAGAGCTGCTGATTCCTAAGAGATTCAAATCACCATGGATGAACCAGAAGTAAGACAACAGCTGGAGCAAATTCTGAAGGCCCAGCAAGACATGCTCACGCACCTAACTAATGTGACTACCTGGGATACCAACCTTGAACAAGCCAGGATAACCACTTGAGCAAAGACTCGGACCTCCTTCCCCACCTAGACTTAATTCCCAAGTCTATATACCTCATAATGAAGGAGCCAGTGGAGCCACAAGATACAGTGAAGAACAGCCAGAGCCATATCATTCCAAGCGGTCTCGAGGCAGAAACGGCTACACCAGAGAATTGTTATGACAACCAAGAGTATCAAAGGTATGAGCCACAAGGAGCGCAACAAAGAAGGCAACCAGCAATGCAAAAATCCTTTGAAGATTATATGCGAGCCTACTTCACTAGTGACCAAGAGCAAGGAAGGGGAGCAAACCATCACAAGGTAAAGCTAGAACTGAAAGAATTCAACGGGTCCTTTGACCCACAAGTTTTCTACGACTGGAACAGCCCTCGACGGCTATTTCAAATGATATGACCCATCAGAGGAAAGGATGACGCAGCTGGCCAAGACCAAACTAATTAAGCACCAGGGCAAGAGAATTCTACCAAGAAGATAGAGAACCTATTACTTGGAACTAGATGAGAAGAGAACTGATAGACAGATATCTCCCAAGACACTACAAGAATAGTTCCACACATGGTTGTTAAGGCATCGCCTAGGCGTCTAGGCACCGCTGGAAGTGATGAGGCGAGCCTCACCTTATGGAAGCTCCATAAGCCGGTCACTGTGCAGTCCAAGGCATCACCTCAAGCGCCTTGGACCTCAAGGCGTCCGCCTTTTTAATTCTTTTAAAACCCAAAAATGTGATCCATAGAGCATTAGATTCTTATTTGAAAATTCCTATTGGTTGGAAGTATAATCAAATTTACACTGATGCTACATGGGATCAACATATTTTACATTAAAAGAAAAAAATTGTCAAGATTAATGACCTAAGGCTATTCGCAAATTGCAACATATTTCAAACTTTTCTCTCAAGCAGCGTCCATTGGCGACTTGTTGCGACTGTATTAGACTCTCTTCTTCTTGTTGGAGTCTACTAGGAGTCCAACTCTATTAGAACTTGTATTCATGTAAGTTTCTATTTTATTGCTACCCAAGTAAGGGTATTTCTGTAATAGTGTTATTTCCACTTTATTATAAATAGAGGGTTTGAGATCACATTGATCACATCAAGCCATTCTACCACAATCGGCTTTTTCAACATGGCATCAGAGCCTAAGTTCGATTAAGGAAAAGGAAAAAAGACGAAGACCTACCTCCTTCTTCTGAATTTTTTCAAAGCCATCACAATTCTCTGATATTCTGATTCTTTCCAAAAAAACCCATCGCAAACCCTGCACTATCGTTATGCAGTTCCACCCGAAATCTTCCACTGCACTATCGTTCTTCAGTTCCGGCTGAAATCAGCTGCTGCTACTTCCCACTGCTTCCTGCACCATTGAGAGGAAAAAAATAAAAAAAGTTCCTACTGCTACTGCCGCTGCTTCCTGCGCCATCGAGAGAAAAAAAAATTCCAACTGAAATCTGCTGCTGCTACCGCCGTTGCTTCTTGTGCCATCGAGAGAGAGAGAGAAAAAAACAAAAAAAAAAAAAAAAAAAAAAAAAAAAAGGGGGAAGAGAAAGCAAAAGAAAAGCTGCTACTACCACCACTGCTTCCTGCGCCTTAACTCTTAACACAGTGAATAAGTTTAACTCTGATTTTTCTCTCAGTTTCTGGTGTTTAAGTCTCACTCCATTGCGGAAGTCCTTGCGATCGCAATTCTATAGAGTTCCATAGCCTTGGGGCCTCTTCTATGGATTGAACTTTACCGTAGGCTAAAAAAACATAAAAACGAGATTGAGGGGTTTAGTTTGCAAATCGGCATCTTTTAGAGATAGCCCGTTCACTTATGATTGCTATGAATGTCCCTGACCAATACTGGAGTGATGCTATATTCACTGCGTCTTACCTTATGAATAGAATGCCCAGTAGGATACTTATTTTAAATGTCCTAATGAGCTTCTCCAGGGAACCACTTCTTTTGTCATTCCCCTAAAGGTTTTTGGATGTGTATGTTATACCAAAATCATAGCCCATCAAAGTAAGTTGGCTCCCCGCGGCCTACACTACATATTTCTCGGAATTCTGCCACTCCAGAAAGGGTATAAATGTTATCATCCTCCTTCTAGGAAAATCATTGTCTCCATGGATGTAATTTTTAATAAGTCTTATGCTTACTATACACCTCTCCAGGGGGAGAGTCCTAAAGGAGATGTGTTTTTTCCAACTCTAGACCTCTCTATCACACCACCACAACACAACTTAGGAGTTCAAGAAGTGTTTCCTAACTAGGGGAAAACTTCAGCCAATACACCTAAGGACTCTAATTCTCCCCCTCCGTTTTCTAAACCATGTGAAGAACCTAGTCAAGGGGAGACCACTCCTCTGAGACACACTACAGAGGTCTTTCAAAATACGATTGACCAGAACAAGGAGGTGCAGACTTATCAGAGGAAGAATTACAACCGGCTAAAGCAGATGGAGAAAGGTGACACGTTACCACTTCAGTCTCCTGCTCCAGAATCAGATTCTACTATTCCCCTTGAGGTATCTTCTTTTGATCTTCCTATTGCTGTTAGAAAATAGTCAGATCTTGTACTCAGCGTCCCATAGCTAAATATGTTTCTTCTGACTCTTTGTCTGACTCTTACTGTGCTTTTATATCCTCTCTATCATCTATATTTGTTCCGAAAAGTTGGCAAGAAGCCTATACTAATAAGAAATGGAAGGCAGCTATGGTAGAGGAAATGCAGGCAATGAAGAAAAATGATACTTGGGAGCTAGTAACACTTCCTCCAGGAAAAAAACCCATGGGCTGCAAAATGGGTGTTTGTGGTTAAATAAAATATGGATGGATCAATCAACAGGTTGAAGGCTAGACTAGTTGCAAAGGGGTTTACCCAGACATATGGGATTAATTATCAAGAGACTTTTGCCCCTGTTGCAAAACTGAACACTGTCAGAGTTCTGTTGTCAATAGCTGTGAACAAAGACTGAAACTTACACCAACTACACGTAAAGAATGCCTTCTTACATAAGGAGTTAGAGGAAGAAGTCTATATGGAAATCCCACATGGTTTCTCTGATGACAACACTGCAGGGAAAGTATGTCAGTTGAAGAGGTCAATTTATGGGTTAAAACAATCTCCTAGATGCTGGTTTGGATGCCTCCTAAAGGCAATGACTTCTATTGGGTACAAGCAAAGCAATGTTGATCATACACTATTTGTCATGAAGTCAAGTACCAACATCACAGTTCTCATTGTTTATGTAAACGATATTGTCATCACAGGGAATTATGGTAAAGAAATTCAAAGTTTAAAGGACTTTCTTGGCAGAGAGTTTGAGATTAAAGATCTAGGGAAGTTACAATACTTCTTAGGGATTGAGGTGGCTCTATCAAAGAAGGGTATATTCCTATACCAAAGAAAATTATGTCCTAGATTTATTATCAGAAGTGGCAATGTTGGAGTGTAAAGCAGTTGATACCCCTATTCAAGCCGGAGCTAAACTTAAGGAAAAATAGGGAGAACCAATGGACAAAGGAAGATATCAAAGGCTGGTAGGGAAGCTTATTTACTTGTCCCACACCAAGCCAGACATCACTTATGCCGTGGGGATAGTAAGCCAGTTCATGTATGATTCATATTTAGCTCAAATGAAGGCTGTTACCAGAATTTTGCAATATTTGAAGGTAACTCCTTGAAAAGGAATACTTTTGTCACCTAGTGATAATCTAAGAATAGAAGCATATACTGATGCAAACTGAAGTGGATCTCCTGACAGAAAGTCAATTTCAGGTTACTGTACCTTTGTTGGAGGTAATCTAGTTACTTGGAGAAGTAAAAAGCAGAATGTGATAGCTTTATCTAGTACTGAAGCTGAATATAGAGCAATGGTTCGTGAAGTTTCTGAGCTACTATGGTTGAAAGGCTTGCTAGAAGATATTGGAGTCCAAGTTCCAAACCTTATGATGTTATATTGTGACAACAAGGCTACCATTAGTATTGCCAATAATCCTGTACAACATGATCGAACTAAGCACATTGAAATTGATAGGTTTTTTGTCAAAGAAAAGCTGGAACAAGGGCTCATCTACATGCCTTTTGTGAGGTATGGAAACCAAGTGGCAAATATTTTCACCAAGGGTTTGAAAGAAGGAGATTTCCTTCCTATTGTAGGCAAGTTGGGCATGACTAACATCTATGCCTCAACTTGAGGGGAAGTGTTGGAGTCTACTAGGAGTCCAACTCTATTAGAGTTTTGTATTCATGTAATTTTCTATTTTATTGTTACCCAAGTAAGGGTACTTATGTAATAGTGTTATTTCCACTTAATTATAAATAGCGGGCTTGAGATCACATTGATCACATCAAGCCATTCTACCACAATCGGCTTTTTCAACACTTCTCACTAAACTCTCTCTCTCTCTCTCTCTCTCTCTCTCTCTCTCTCTCTCTCTCTCTCTCTCTCTCTCTCTCTCTCTCTCTCTCTCTCTCTGGCAAAGAACGAAGTTATGTCACTCGACTCTCTCCAATGACTGTTCTCTTCTTTTTTTTTAAGAAAAACAAAAAATCTGCTACTCTTTGTTACAGAGTAACAAAATGGAAACCTTGCAATGGCAGCTACAGCAATGTTTGCAGAACACTCAGCAACTCTTTGAGTCTTTGTTGACCATCTTCTCAGGCAATGGTATGTCTCCGACGATTTTTTATTTTATTTTAAAAAACTCTATTACAGTGAATTTTTTATTTTATTCCTACTGAGACATTGTTCCTCTGTTACTGTTTATGTTCCTGTTTCCTCTTCCCCAACCCCCGGGGCTTTGTCCTCTTATTCAGTTTCAGGCTTCTATTATTTGTTTCCTCTTTTCTTCTCCCAGTCTCCTCGTCCTAGTATTATTTTTTTTTTCAGCTTTTTCTTTCTTCTGTCATCCTCTTCTTCTGGTTCCATCACTTATTTTTATTTTAGAATTTTCTTAGATTTCAAATGATTCTTCTACTTATTTGGATGCCTGCGTTGCTCCATTTGATGGTATCCTGCCACTCCTCCCTGAAACCCTCTATTTCCCTATCTCTTTTTATTCTTTTATTTCCGTGCTTCTTCAGTCTTTGCTTCTCTAAGACAGTATATCCCTGGTGACTCTTTTTTTTAAGAAACTCTGTTATAGTGAGTCTTTTTCTTTTTCTAATTCCTACTGAGACAAAAAAAAAAAAAAATGGGCTCATCACTTAATTCTAGTATCCTTCGGCCATTTGCAACATCTGTTTTTTTTTTAAACTCTGGTATGTTGTTATAATGTTACTGACGTATACTCTAGTATGTGTGGTTTGTCGTATGTTGGATGACTTACAATTGCCTAATGTTAGTTCTTTTATTATATTAGATTTATCATATTATAATGAACTAGAGTGTATGGGATGTACACTAAAAAAATTCACTTAAAACGCCTTGACAGCCTCAAAAGCACCTCAGCAGGCGCCTCATCCCCTCACCGCCTCACCGCCTCAACTAGTCTAAACCGCCTTGCTTTGCCTCATCACCAATCACCATGACTCCTATGGTCCCACACCCTGAAGCAAGGTAGCTTATCTCTTTTAGAGTACATCCAACAATTTGACACCTTAGTTTCTAAGACTAGTACTAAGGAGAGTCCACTTCATTCCATGACTAGGTTTAATTAAGGCTAAAGCCAGACATCCAACTGGCCTTGGGGTTGACTGACATCATTGACCAAGGGGACCTATTTGACAAAGCCCTAGGGGCCAAAACCTTTTTGGCCCAAAAGAAACAACCCAATTAGGATGCCAGTAGAAACACAACAAATGCTATGCCTCCTCCCTCTACTACTGCCAACCATAGTGTTCAGCCACCTAAGATAGATGTTAGGATGTTAAATCACTATAGATAAGCCAGAACTAAGTAGACAACTGGGGCAAATTCTGAAGGGCCAGCAAGATCTACTTAACTAATTAAGCTAGATTCCAAGCTTGCAAACTTGGAGCAAGCAAAGCCAGGAAAAGATGGGAGGAGGAATTGCCCTTTCTACACCAAAGTCCAATCAGAGGAAATCAGGAAGACATAGACCCTCAACATGACTCAGAAGGATCCCAATACCAAGATGCAGCACTCGGAGGACCAAAAGCTAAAGCACCTAGTCAAGAAAGTAGCCCCAGCTCTTACAGCAAGGACTATCCAGCTAGTAAGTGCCCTCAAAGAAGGGGATATTTAGTCTCCCAATTACACGAACCAGCCTGGAAGAAGAAATCCTTTGCCAACCTCTAGAAGCAGGGCTCAATAATAAAGACAAAACCTTGAATGAGCACCATGGGTCCAAAGAGTTGCTGCCCCAGAATTTTGGGGGTGACACCAAAGTTGCTCGATCTAGTTTCCCCTCTATGCGATATTCATCGTACATAAAGAAGAGGTAACTCATGAAGCTAACCCAACAGAAGACTACACACTTGAGGGTCACAAGAACAAAGCCAAGACAGAGAAGGACCTAGCCAATGTATAAAGTGGGAAACTAGAATGCTCAAAGCTGGCAGTAGGTCTCCTCCGTGGAAACCCACAACTCTGCTCGACATCTCTTCCTTCAATCAAATTTTATTAATCATCAAAGTTGTCAAGGGCGGGCTATATTTATAGCCTAATATGAAGGATCCATACTAGGACTTAACATTAGAAAGCAAATCAAACTAGGACTTCTACTTGGCTCATGACTCTCATTCTAGGGAATTACTTAACTAATCCTAGGATTATTTGAACTTCAAAATAAGAGTAGGAGTAGTCTCACAGTAGAACTTAAACTACAACTAAAGGAATCCCTCTCTAAGTGGGACTCCTGACTTAACTAGGACTCTATCATAACTTGACAAAGAAGGATTCAAACAACATAATAAGATTAGGACTAGAATCCAGACAAAATTTTGGTTGTACTTGCATCAAGTTGGGTTGTTCCAGGGGCACCCAAAATGACCAAGTGCCCATATGCTGGCAGGGCCTTAAGCCTCCTCTGGCATGGACCTAGGTCTGGTTCACATCATCCCTTTGTCCTAGACCTCAATTCTTCCTTATAGCAGCAGCCAGTCGATTGTCTGGGAGGTCAGCCGGTCGATTGGCATTCAACTGGACTAAAAAAATCCAGAATTGAATCCAGATTTTGGGGTCTTAAATACCCAAGCGTTAGTAAGTTTCTCCTCAGTGCAATCCATCATACCATTAGTTTATAAGCATAATTACCGCATCAATTTGATACAATTTCATTAGCATGCATAACTAATGACAAATCCTAACATTAGCATGCTATTGGTGATCCTTAGCTCACCCTTTCTGTAATTAGAGCATTTGGGGCTTACTGTGCTTTCCTAAATGAGTAGATTACTCTGCAGTACTTAATCTTCATAAGCCCTTGGGTTACCTCCCATTTCTAGGCATAGACCAAGGAATTCACCTCTAGAATCATCCAAATTCATCAAATGTAACACGTAGAGCTAGAACAGCAAGATTTACCTGAATTTGTGGTTTATTGCAGGACTCCAACGGCTCTAGGGACCTCAAATGGCAAGATTCCAGCTCCCTTTGCTTCTAGTTTCCTCTTTCCCCTTTCCTAGCTCCCAATCTATAGTAGATTAAGGGTTTTAAATAGGGTTTTAGGGTAGCCTCTGAGGGCATTTGGATCCTTTTGGGTCAGTTTTCATGCATTAAATTCAATCAATTGGGTCACCAAGCAGTTGATTGGCAATCAACTGGCTCAATTGAACTCCCCCTGTTTGACAGCAGCAGGAATCTACCCCTGTTAACTGTGTGGACAAGAACTCCCTTGATACTGACCCAATTGACTTGATTCTTTTTGCATTGTTTTCTAGACTCAACAAGCTTTATTTTATGTGAAAAACACTTGGTCTAAATCCATCTCTAACCTCCCTAGTCTGGTTTGGAACTCGGCTGCTGTGCTGCCAGCAGGGTAATTGGGTGTCCAGTGCTACCATGTCTTCGGGTCTGAGTACCATGTCACACCACAGGGATTAGAAAACTAGGTAGGGGTACTACACAAGACCTAGCTGTAACCAACCTGCTGACACCAGGAATCTCAGTCAGATTCTTTCAATCTTCAATCATTAGATCACTCAAAACTCAGAAGTCAAGACACCAAAAGAACCAGCTCTCTTGCTGCCTGTGTTGGTGCATGGGCGGGCAAAAGTAGGGGTGGAATGGGGCTGCAGCACACGGTAGGATGGTGGAATAGCTTGAGGATGTTGTAGATATCTCCTCTGCAAGTCTGTATCATGTAGAGAACTGACTCTCCTGAGCACCAAATACTCCTTAATATGTAGTTTCCTGTTTAATGGCTCTTTCTCTATCAGCTGCATAACCCTTCTTCTAGGAGAAGCAACACGATGGAAAAGGAAGATGAAGCCATGGAGGAGTCACACTGAAGAGCTTAACAGTCTAAAACCTCAGACAGCCTCCTAGAGTATCAAGCTTAAGCACAAGAGAAAGAACCAAAGATGGGCATGAAGTTTTTAAAGAAAACCATGAAATAAGAAGCATGAAGAGTTTACAGGAATGGAAGGCAGAGGCATTTTGGGCTCTTAGTTCTGGGATGGGTTTGTCTTTGAATGGTTTCATCATGCAAATCAAAATGAAGTTTTCAAAGAAAACCCAAAGAAGGACAAAGGGCATAGCTTGGACCGAGGAAGAACATAGATAAAGACAAACTTGAATCGTGCACACAAAGGAAAATTGAAAAGTGAAGGTGCTCTTAAAGAGGGTAATGGTCTTTTCAACCACATACTTAACAGTTCTAACAGTTGCGGGGACAGTAGTTACATGGTGCCTCTGAATTAGTCCATGTAACTGTTTTTAACCCTAAAATAAAAAATACACCACAATATATTGACAATTCTTGACAGAATGCTATTTGGCTTTATACTCAGCAATTATTTGGAAATTAGAAACGGGTTCTTGCAGTAGACCTAACAGACCTAGATGGACAAATAACCATTCAATGCAACAACTTCTTCAAGCCATTCTGCATGGTCATTTTTTTCTCTTCCATATGTAAGATTACAGTTCATGACTCTGAAAGACAGAAGGAAGCAATTAAGTATTCATAATTCAATAAGTTCCAAGGTCCTGATTCGGACGATTACACCATTCACCAAGGCATCAATTTTCAAAAACCTATGTGGAGAATTTCAATGTCCGAAGTAAAAGAAGCACTAAGGAGGATGAAACTAGGCAAGACACAAGGTCCTGATGAAATCCCAATAGAAGTATGGAAGAGCTTAGAAACCCACCGCTAGTTTGGTTGACTAAGATGTTTAACAAGATTATGAGCACAAGGAAAATGCCAGATGAATAGAGGAGAAGCATTATGGTTCCAATTTACAAAAATAAAGGAGATATTCAAAGTTGTAATAACTATAGGGGCATTAAACTAATGAGCCATACCATGAAATTATGGGACAGAGTAATTGAAACCCGTTTGAGACTCTGAACCACAATTACAAAGAACCAGTTTGGGTTTGTGCCCGGAAGATCTACAATGGTGGTTATTTACCTAATAAAGAGACTCATTAAAAGGCTTAAAGAGTGTAGGAAAGACCTTAATATGGTATTTATAGACCTAAAAAAAGCCTATGATAGAGTTCCTAGAGCATTAATTTGGCAAGTACTAGAGAAAATAAATGTTGCAAGTAAATATGCAAACATAGTTAAGGATATGTATGATGGTTCAATGACAAGTGTAAGAACAGTGGGGGGACAAAGTAATGAATTCCCAATTACAATTGGGCTACATTAAGGATCAACTTTAAGCCCATATTTATTTGCACTTGTAATGGATGAATTAACCAAAGACATTCAAGACGATGTCCCTTGGTGTATGCTTTTTGCTGATGATATTGTGTTGATAGATGAGACTCAAGTGGGGATTAATACCAAGTTAGAATCATGGAGTTTCTACTTTGGAATCAAGAGGGTTTAAATTAAGTAGAACGAAGACAGAATATCTAGTTTGTAACTTTAGTTAAGATCGGGCAAACGATGAGGTAGTGAAACTTGACAATAAGGAGATTCCTCAAAGTGATTCTTTTAGGTACCTAGGTTCAATCATAAATAAAAGAGGTGATATACAAGATGATGTTTCCAAAGGATTAAAAGGAATGTTGGGCTATTAAAAGGAATCATATAGATAAACTCAGTGTAGCAGAAATGAGGATGCTACGATGGATGAGTGGCAAAACTAGGAAGAATAAGATAAGGAATGATCGTATTAGAGTTGGTTTGGAAGTTTCTCCCATAAGTGATAAGCTTCAGGAAAGTCGTGTGAGGTGGCTCGACCATGTTCAATGGAGACCTATAAATGCCACTGTACGGAGAAGTGATATAATCCAGATTGAAGGAACTAGAAGAGCTAGGGGTAGACCTAAGATAACCTTAAGAGAAGTGGTGAGAAAGGACATGTATAGCTTAAGCCTTGTCTCTAGCATGGCCTCAGACAGAACTAATTGGAAGGCAAGAATCCAAGTAGCTGACCCCATTTAGTTGGGACAAGGCTTATTGTTGTTGTTGTTGTTGTTGTTGTTGTTGTTGTTGTTGTTGTTGTTGTTGTTATAATTCAATACGTTCCAACAGAAAACAGCACTTACACGCAACAAATAGAGTAACGTAACCATGACTAAACCTAAAATTGAGGCAAAATGATGTCCAACATACGGCAAACACAGACTAAGTAAAAAAAGTCTCTCTAGGCGATTACTACTCTCAGTAGTCATCACATACTTGAATACCAAAGCATATAAAATCATGTGAATATCAATATGCATATCGTCAATGCAGCTGAATATGGTAAGTTCTCATCCATGCCAACCTCTTGGTTATGCCAAACAGTATCATGCAGATCAAACAAATTTCCATTAGGACCAGGTAATCCTGACACACATTCTGACAGCTCCACTATGTGCACTGATGGCTTCGTACTTGCCTCCATGATTCTCAAACTCAATAAATACTTACCAGGTTTCTCGCTTTAGTAGGTCTATTCAGACGCAGAAATGGATTTAGTACTGTCTACTACTATCTCCACAAAACCAGTTCAACCCCTACGGACTAAATATACACAAAGAAAATTATATAAGGTGGTATTTTTTTTTCTCAATATGATTCAAGTTGCTGGGTTACGTCAGCAGATCAAAACAAACATATGACACCACCAAGTGGAACCAAGAGGCACAACACATAACGCAATCCCCTCCCTACACTTTCCAGGGGTTCTAATACCATGTAAAACCTTTTATCATTGAAAACCAAGCTATTGCAAGATTTAGCAGCTTGTGTATTTCCAGCAGAAATCGATAATAAGGTGTAAGAACACACACTTCAATCTTGTTTCTTTGAAACATTACAAACAAGACTAATTAATGCAACATCGAGTTGTAACATCAGTTACCAGAATATTCACTGAAAATTTTGATCTTGAAGAAAACATGCTCGTACTAACCTTATCCAGTTGATCATAAGATTATACAATTATAAATCTTTAAATGATGACAGTCACATTTCAGAATTGCAGAATCAGATATGAATGCAGATCAGTTGAAGAACGTGACAGACATCTTAGTTAAGGAAATGTTTAGGTTTACTGATTTGATGTATCACACTCATGAGGCACATGCTGAAGGCAAGCTAATCCACCAAAAAGAATGATGTTACCACAGCATGCCACTTATAGTATATAGATTTTTTTTTTATTATTCTGGTACATAGAGTTAGAAGCCCACGCTATTAGGCAAGGTAGTAATGTCTAGTACCAAGAATGGAACTCCTTTTGAAACTCAACAGATCTCCTGCAAACCACCACAATGAACAGGTTGTTGGAATTCCAGAATCTGCGATCAGGTTAAGAAGACTGAGAAGAAGAAGAGGAAGAGAGAAGAGGAAGAGAGAAGATGAAGAGAAGAAGAGATGGGGGGATGAGAGTTCATATGCGTTCTCCCCCTGTCGAGAATCGAGATAGATTTATTTATAGATTTAGGGATTAGGGAAAGTCTCCTAATCATGATAACATAAGCTCCCTAAAACTGATAAAATATTATGGAAACAATAGCGTAAAATAGAAAGCCAATATTGAGCCCAAGATGGATCCTTGTCATCCAAGTAACCAAAAATAGTGTTGAAAGAATGGACTGACATTTTATAATTAGAATAGGATTTTGTTTCCTAATAAGTCTAGAGTAGTTTTTTATTTCTATTTGTTTTGTATTTCCTTTTCCTACTTAGTGTGGGACTTGACTAGATTGCAACTATAAATACCCTATTGGGGTCTATGAATCAATATACTTTCCGAGCAATAATTTCTTTACATTACAACGTGGTATCAAAGCCTAATTTCAAGTAGGGAAGAAAGAGGGAACTAGAGAAACCTTTTTTCTCTCGATTTCCCTCATTGTTGCTGCCTCTACCGCTACTGCTGCCTCCACCTCCTCAACCATACCACCACCACCACTGTCACTGCTCCCTGGACCCATTCCAGCAACCTCTCTTCTTCTCACATGGTGCTACTCTTCCACCTCTGTATACCTGAAACCATCACCGTCACCCCTTATGTAAGAGAGAATCGAACCTATTTTGTGTCTTTTAATCCCTCTAGAACCTATCACCTGACCTAACCGGACCTTGTGAATGTTCCTACACCCATTGATGTCTCTTAAGGATGTTTCTAAGATCATGGCAGATTTCCTTCGATTCACAGGGGGTTGTTTCGTAAATTCTAATAGTTATGGGGGGCTGTTTTGCAAATTCGAATTCCATAGGCCTTTTTTCAAAAATTCAAATAGTTTCAGGTTTCTTTCTAAATGTGAAAACTTTCAAGGGTTTTTTTGTAAATTCGAAAACTTTTAGGGCTTTTTTGTGACTTTAAAAACTTTCAGGGAGCTTTACGTAAATTTGAATAGTCGCAGGGACCTTTACGCAAATTCAGATCTTACCAAGGGTCTATTTGTAAATTAAAATAGTTCTAGGGACCTATTTGTAAATTTAAGTGATTTCTTCTTGCGATGGCTGATCCCATACCTCCCTTGTCTTGTACATTAGAAGAGTCTCCCATGTCTTTCATTCATAAGGATCGTGAGTTTTATCTGCTTCAAATGACCACTGTGAAACTTAATGGGACAAATTATCTTAAATGGTCTCATTCAATTTCCCTTCATATTCGTGCTCGTGGTCTTACTGGCCATCTTGATGGGACTTCTACCAAACCTTCCACACCTGGTCTACAACTTTCCAAGTGGTATAAAAATGAATGCTTGGTCATGGGTTTTCTCATCAATTCCATTGAATCAAGCATAGCAGAGAGTTATCTCCTCCTTCCTGAAGTGTCATAGTATGAAAATTTTGAAATCATGAGAAAACATCACTTTTTAGGTGAAGTAAACCCATGTGGTCCTAGTGCAACAGTCAAAATCCTTCGTACGAATAAAGGAACTAAGTATTTGGGTGGAGCATTCCCTTCATACTTAGCAAACCATGGCATCATACACCAAACTAGTTGCGTCAACACTCCACCTCAAAATGGGGTTGCCAAACGCAAGAATAAACATCTACTTGAGGCAGCACTTTCCCTCATGTTTATTATGCATGCGCCTACTCGGTTTTGGGAGGACACTGTTCTTATTGTAACATATCTAATTAACCGAATGCCTTCCCAAGTCTTAGACCAATGCTATCCCCTTGAGGTTCTTTTAGGGACAACAGCCTTTACAGTGCCACCTAAGGTTTTTAGATGTGTTGCCTTTGTCCGGAACCACCATGTTCATGGAAAGTTGAATCCTCGTGGGTTAAAGTGCATTTTCTTGGGTTATCCTCCTACACAGAAGGGGTATAAGTGTTATCATCCTAGTTCTCGTCGTTTTTTTGTCTATATGGATGTTGTGTTCCAAGAACAGATTCCTTATTTTCCCCATACACTTTTTCAAGGGGAGAGTTTTAGTGAAGAGGTTTCAGTGTTGATTCCTCCTTTCGATATTTCTCCTGAGATTCTTGCAGATGATCCTCCTTTGAAAAATGGAGTGACCGGACAGAAACAGCTGGTGGATGATATACAGGGGGAGACTGGACCTCTGAAGACCTATCAAAGAAAGCAACGAGTGACCCCTTCTGAACCAAGCCAGTTAAAAGCTTTGGTTCCTGGCCCTGAACAATCCGTTCCTCCAGGTGAGTCTGTCTTTGACCATTCTTCTGATCCTACTTTGGGCTTACCAATTGCATTAAGAAAGCAGCCTCGAACTTGTACCAAACATCTTATTTTCAATTATGTTTCATATCAGTCCTTATCCCTAGAATTTCAAAGTTTTATTTCCTCTTTGTCCTTTACTTCTATTCCTAACACTTAGCAGGAGGCATTATCTCACTCAAACTGGAAGGAAGCTATGGATGAGGAAATGCAAGCTCTGGAGAAAAACAAAACGTGGGAATTGGTGACTTTGTCCACAGGAAAGTGAGCTATTAGGTGCAAATGAGTGTTTGTGATCAATAACAAGGCAGATGGGGCTGTTGAAAGGAACAAGGCAAGATTGGTGGCCAAAGGTTTCACTCAGACTTATGGCGTTGACTATAAGGAGACATTTGCCTCTATTGCCAAGATGAACACAGTTCGTACTATTATTTCATGTGCAATTAACAAAGGGTGGAGTTTACAACAATTAGATGTGAAGAATGTTTTTTTGCATGGAGAACTCCAAGAGGAGGTATACATGGATGTACCACCTGGGTATTCTACTACCGAGACTTATAAGAAAGTGTGCAAGTTAAAGAGAGCTTTATATGGGTTGAAGCAATCTCCAAGAGCGTGGTTTGGAAGGTTCCATAAGGCAATGATATCTAATGGCTATAAGCAGAGCAATGCAGACCACACTTTGTTTATTAAAAGAGATGGGTCCCACACTACTATACTTTTAGTATATGTGGATGATATTGTGATCACAGGCAGTAATGAGGATGAGATTTCAGCATTGAAGACTTCTTAGGGACCTAATTTGATATCAAAAGACATTAGAAAACTCAGATATTTCCTAAGTTTAGAGTTGGCATATTCTGCTAGTAGTGTATCTCTATCCCAGAGGAAGTATACATTGGATCTCCTTGAGGAAACTAGAATGCTAGGATGTAAGCCTACTGAGACTCCTATTGAGCCTAACCTACACTTGAAGGCAAAGGAAGGAAAACCATTTGACAAGATAAGGTATCAGAAATTAGTGGGAAAGTTGATCTATTTATCTCACATTAGGCCTAACATCACATTTGCAGTTAGTCTTGTTAGCCAATATATGCATGATCCCTACTCCTCACACTTGGATGCAGTATATCAGATCTTGAGATACTTAAAGGCCACTTTAGGAAGCAGGATTTTAATTTCAGCTCATGGACATTTGAAGATTGAGGCATATACAAATGCAAACTGCATAGGATGTCTAGATGATAGGAGGTCTACCTATGGGTATTGTGTGTATGTAAGAGGTAACCTTGTGACTTGGAGAAGCAAGAAATAGGTTGTGGTTGCGCGGTCCAGTGTCGAGGCTGAGTTTAAGGCGATTACTCAAGGCATTTGTGAGGTACTATAGCTTAAAGGGTTGCTCCAGGAGGCTGGGAGCCTAGGACAGATTTGGAGGTTCCTATACAAGTATACTCAGAAAGTAAGTCAGCGATCAGCATAGCTAACAACCTAGTACAGCATGACAGGATTAAGCATGTGGAGATTGACAGACATTTCATCAAAGAGAAGGTTGAGGATGGGTTGATCCATATCACTTTTGTTACTTCAAACAAGCAGTGGGTTGATGTGCTCACAAGGAGCTTGAGCACGAAGGTATTCAATTATATTATGAGCAAGTTAGGCATGATAAATATCTATGCTCAAACTTGAGGGGGAGTATTGAAAGCATGGACCGAGGTTTTTTAATGTTTCCTAATAAGTCTAGAGTCGGTTTTTTATTTCTATTTGTTTTGCATTTCCTTTTCCTACTTAGTGTGGGACTTAACTAGATATACCCTATTGGGGTCTATGAATTTGTATACTTTCTAAGCAATAATTTCTTCACATTACAACAAATAGAAACCTAAGCTAAAATAGAATGTGAAATAATATTCCCCTCAAGATGGGGCATACATATTCAAGGCTCCAGCTTGAATAACGAAAACACATATTAAGAACTTCATCAATCTGGAGCACAACTAACAATAGCTAACATTGATAAACACCGAGAGAGCTTCACCCAAGAGATAATTGACAGCAACTTAAGAAACAATTGTCACATCGAACAAACAATCCAACGTTGATAACAAATAGGCGGCATTAAAGATGAACCATAAGTATAGCAGCATCAAAGGCACTGTCCAACTAATGCCACTAGTAGGGAGGAAACTCCACACAAGGAGATAAAATGTGCAGCCCAATGTTGTATATAAGCTCTTCACAAGAAGGCAGGTAGTAGGTTAAAGTATGGGTAGGCAAAGGCAACGGGACTGTCGACCAGTAGGTAGGTAAATGGCAGCGGGGTTTACTGCAAACCAGGCAAGTAGGTAAAAGGTAGTATGGGTTACTAAACCAAGTAGGTAGGTAAAAGGCAGAATAAGTTATTGTCCACTCAATTAGGAAGGTAAAAGTTAGTACGAGTTACAATTGGACCAAGTTGGTAGATATATTTCTGTACAATACCATTCTTATGAAGAAAATATATATTAAATCTTCACAAATAATACTCTTAAAAAAAATTTGAGTAGCAGAATAAGTCTCCAATCTCCCTCTCACGTGTAGCACTACACGTGGACTAAAAAAAGACAAAATCTCCAAGGAAAAGCTCCATATATCTTCAAACAATCTCCCACTAAAAGATAAAATCCCAAACCAATGCAGTCAATGGTTCACCAAAATAAGATAATGGCAAATTAGTGATTAGTCCACCATTCCAATTTAATCCTTGGCTGAGTCCAAGCAATCATACCAAATAACAGTCAATCATGGGTTTTAGACCCATTTTGATAACTCATAGGCTCACTAAATCAGAAAACTGGCCCTACTTAAAGAAATAAATGACAATACTGTAATAAACCAGAATTCTTCAAGGGGTTATGGTAAATTGAGGAAAAGAATGGCAAATCTGCAAATATCACAAACCTGAAACGCGAATGGCATGAACGTAATTACGAGAAATCTCAAAAGGAGATACAAATCAAAGCCAAATGGCAAACTAGAAAGGGGAAAACTTTTAGTGTCAACATGTAAATAACATGGAAGATATGGGTAATAATTCGAGATGGTATTCCCATACATTAAATACCAAATAACTTAAAGCTAAGAAAGAGGGAAGAAGAAGTCAAATCAGGTAGTATTAGGTAATGTGACTAACACCAACAAAATAGAAATTCTTTTTATCAACCAAAATGGAAATTATGGAAATAAAAAACTAGGAGAACCTCATCGGCTTTAATCCCTAGACTCCAAGCAGCAGCAGTAAACCGGGAAAGGTAACAGCAAGAAATTACACAACTAACACAAAGAAATAGAAGCAGAAGTAAGAACTAGTATTAGAATTAGAATGAACAAAAGAATAAGTTGGAGACAAATTTTGATCAGCAACAATAGTTTTTTTTGAACATCATGTCAGTTGAAGACTTTGCATGACCATAATGAAGACAGAGATGCAGAACAAGCAACAACAACCCAAAAATAGGGTAAGAAGCAGTGCAAATAAAACTCAACCAACCAAGTGTCACATCCCGACTTGTCAGTAATCCGGATTAGCTCGTCAGCACAGGATTTCCGCACAGGCACCCCCTTAGATCAGCCAAATACAGTACCATAATCGATGCACACTTAAGATATACAAGACAGAAATGGTAAAAATTCACATTAACTTGTTAAATAAACTACCGAAGAAATTGTAATTAGGTCATGCTTACAGTTATCCAAAGCTTATATGTAAATTAAGCAATTCCTAACTGTGTTCCCCAATTGTGTCCACCCCATTCTAGGCCCATCTCTAAGAGATGCGAGACCTATAGGAACAGGTGTAGCACGAATGGCTCCTCCAAGTCTGCAGCACTAGACTCCTCCGCCTGCACGGCTTCTCCCACATGTACAATTTTAAGACCAGCATTAGCAGATAAAAGGAGAGTCCCCGAAGGTTTGAGTTCCACCGAACTCGTGAGGAGAAAACAAACACATCCCAATGCATATGATGTTGCCTTACATGCCATCCATTACATACATGATATGCAGGCCTCTAATTTTGGTAACACGCTTTAATGAATACCAGCCCTCACGGACGGTCTCTCAGTCCATAAAAGAAGATATACGACTGGAGCATAGGGTATGGGCCACACTACATACCACAATCGAGGTCAAGGGATATTAGGTCCACACCTAGCTTCCCATCCCTCCTCATCCTCACCATCCGTTCAGCTTGACCATTGGCATAGACTAGCACATGTCAAGACTTACCTAGCCTAATGTGAAGTCTCTCCTCTAGATGCACTCCATGGTTTGGGGATACCACCTACAAGCACCCACTATCTTGGATGTACACCCTTACCACCCTATGTCGCAACCTCAACCCCCGCTACATTGACAAGGCATAACTAGTACAATAGGGTACCCAGTGTCCCTCACGGCTCTCATTTCATCTGTTGGGCGACCAATGCTACCACTACTCCATACCACAGGTCACCAATCTCAATTCCCCTGTTAGTAAGGTGGTTGCACTCCGGGATTGGTCATAACCCAATGCAACAATATAGACATGGATGCGTATGCAGATATGCATGATGATATGAGGTGCATAAGTGTTCGAAGGCAATGGTGTAGCCACCACCCCCCGAATTATTATAAGGATGCATTATCCCCCAATAACTGGTGATCATATTATGTCACATGAAGCATGGTGATAATACTAAGTAAGACATTAACATACAAGCATAATGTATGTGTTGCTGTGGGACCCACATACAAGCATAATGTATGTGTTGAGTGTGGGACCCTTATGTTATATTCTTGGATGCAAGCATCATATCATAGATAGCTTTTCATTCATATCACAGCACACGTAACATTCATAGCATAAGGAAGTATTTAAATTACATTTAAGGTCTAGCATCGAAGTCATCCTCACCTTGTTTGGGTTTTTTATTTGATTCAAATGCAGTTCCGAGGTGAGTTGTGGTACTCCGAACTCAACCAATGTTCCCTAGATATGACGTACACATGTTAGTGGCCTGTAGGAATATCCATCTCCCAAATTCCTCCTCAATGTAGTCCCAAGTCACCCCTATTCAGCCCCCTGGTCAATATAATCCTTAGTCGGTCGTTGCTATATCGATCGGCTGTAACAACCAGAAAGCCTACAAGGAAAGCCATTCCGAAAATTAGGGCTCTCTCTCTCCCATTTCCAATGGGCTTTCCAATGAGTGTTCCACACTCTTTGACCCTGTTTTAGCTATGATTACTCAGTCAATTGGCCCCTTATTCTATCCTCAACCTGGGTTCGATTTCACCCAATTTTGGGGTTTCAAACCCAAGTCTTTCACAAGCTTGCTGAATCACTACTTTTTTCATTTTAGTAGTCTACTCTAGGGCCTTAAAACATGCAAAGGTTATTAATAGGGAAAACCCCTTTGTTTTCCCCATTCCCTTGCATTAATAGTTCCACCAAATGGCCCATCATTAACCAAATGTAATGAAACTTATATGGACAAGTAAGGGAGAGAGAGATTCACCTTGCACTAGTGTTTTCTCAGCAGGAAACACAATCTTTAATCTCCAATAGGGCTTGCCAACACTAGGCCTTGAGCTTTCCTTCTCCTTCTTCCCTTAGCTACTGGTTCACAGTGTTTTTCACAAAATGAAGACCTCTTCTCACTTAGGGTTGTCACTAGGATTGATGGCCTCAAATTTACATTTTTACTTTACCAATTTACCATCGACCGACTAGGTCTGGCGGTCCAGCAAGTCTAACTGTCCCTTCCTAGAGCTCTGGTGGGCTCCACACCCACCCCTGGTCATCCTTAACACTTTCTCACCCATCCCCGAAGATTTTTTCTCTGCATACTAGGTCTCTAAGCCTAATGCTGCTCTTGGTATAGACTCTTACATTAAAAGACCCTTTGACTTGTCAATCCCCACAAGTTCCCGGGTTAGTTCTTAACCCTCAGTTAAGCCAGGATGGGGAATATCACACCAAGGTTATGAATAGCCATGTAACTAGATGCAAATTAGCAAATACAGTAGGAAGACAAAACCCCAAAAATGAAGACCAAACAAGTGAGATCAAGGGCATCTGAAGGGCAGATTTTAGATCACAGAAAGAACTTCAAAAACAGGGGTTCCGCCAGGTATACTGGAAGTACTTCTTGTGAAGGATCCAGATAACGAAGCTGCTCAAATTAGGCACCAAGCTCTTCTTTTAAGTAGCAAAATAGGTCTTTAACATCACAGCACCCTCACAAGACGCAAAGATACCACACAGATTCTCAAATAAATTTCAGAATATGCTATCGCAGACCCAGATCTTGAATATTCTGCTCTTCATTTATGTTGTTCTCTGATTGAGAAGCAACCAATGTAAGCAGCAACTGTTGTGATAACTTAAGAAGGTAAAGAAGACGAGATACTATGGTAGATTCTCAAAACTGCAGGAAAAAGTAGCAACTCAAGCCTCAGATTAATGCTCTGATACCGTGTTAGAATTCCAAAATCTGTAATAAGGTTAAGAATAGAGAGGAAGACGAAAGAAAACTGAGAAGAAGAAACGAGAAGAGAGAAGAAAAAGAGAAGAAGAGATGGAGGGATGAGAGTTCATGTGTGTTCTCCCCCAGTCAAGATAGCTATCCTTATAAATTCTGGGATTAGGAACAGTCTCCTAATCCTGCTTACATAAAGTTTCCTAAAACTGATTACATATTTTGGTGCAACACATAGAGTACATAGAAGGCCAATATGGAGCCCATGATGGATCCTTGTCATCCAAGTAACCAAAAATAAACACGTAAGCTAAAATAGAAAGTGAAATATTAACATAAAATTGAGGTTATCAGTACTTACAGTACTCGACAGAAATAAAAGTGCAACATTATCAGGATGGTCAAAAAGCTTACCTAGGACTTTTTGGCTGGTGAGATTCCCAATAAATTTGCAGGAGTTTGTTTAATATTAATGAAACTAAAAACATAACAAGAATAGTTGTATATTGATTCAAAAGTACCCTGATATCAATCGAGGTCTCTAATGTTCTTAGGTAAATCATTCATGCCTACACAGTAAGTGTCATTGAATATAATTCCATATTTTTATAAATCCTAAGCGTTCAATGATAAAAAAATATATGGCAAAAGTGTAAAGGGTAGCTAAAAGAATTCATCTAGTTGCTGGTATCAGGAAAAGTCAAATCACTGTTACTCCTATAGCAAATAAAAGTATCTATTACAACATAATAATCTGAGTAGTCAATAATTTGGGAACCCAATTCAACTAATCTATCTAATAGAAAGAACAATTGTGAAGGGAGAGGGAGGAAGGAGGAGAGATAGAGATAGAGAGGGGGATTACTTCTTTTAATGCTCCAGAGGCTTTAGATTCAATATCTTCCTCAAGGTCACCAAACTTCGAATGGTAAATTTGTTTTAATTGCTGCATCTCTGATGGGGCATGAGAACATATCACTTCGATCACGGCTTGCATATCAATTAAAACGTTCAACGCTTCTCTGAGAATTTCCGTATCACGTACAATTGGATCATGCATCCAGAGTAGAACTGCTTCCTGTAAAAGGCAAAAGTTCAACTGGAGGAAGAACAGAAAAGTAGAAAACCCAAATTTTTGGACTCTGATGCATTGATAGCTAACCAGTAACTACTACTTAAGGACTAGAAAGTATCTGCGGATTTCATTGCAAGGAATTAGTGAATACGAGCATCATTTCATTCAAGAGTAGCAAAAAAAGCATTCAGGTACTATAGTGATACCTTTAAATCACCACTAAGTTCTGCAGATAACCGTTCCATCAAGTCATCACTATATGTGATTTTGTACTCTTGCTGGATGAGAGCACGTTGAGTTGCATCACGATGAGCAAGGGTGCAGATAACTTCATTCTTATCACAGCCCAATCCTGAAGACACCAGGTACAAATATCTCATACACATAACTAGATATAGTATTGCACTTGATTAATGATATAATCATGGAGAATTCCATAGATAAGTGTACAGTTTTCACATCAGTCGCATCATTTTTCAATAACTCTTGGAACATTTCACCTCCCTTAACATTCAGAACTTCATCCATGTTTGAAGTGTTTGAAGGATTCAGAATGAATCTCTCATCCATGTTTGAAGTGTTAGAAGGATTCAGAATGAATCTCTTATTGTGTGGATTCACTCTTTAAAATGTGTTGCTGTTAAAAAATTGTTCCAAGTTATAAACAGAGGAATTCTGCTTGGCTTCTGAACAGGGCATAACCCACATTTTAGCAGAATTAGAGCAGGTTCAGACACTTTTGCAGTTCCCTACATCCAATAATGAAGTTTTTATTGGAGTCTGGACGTGTTTTTTTCTTTTCTTTTCTAATTGAAGTTTGTTTCGTAGTTGTAAATTTGGTAAAACCATATGTCCTCATGATTTTGTTCCTGTTTTTGGTTTGTCAAGCATCTTCTTTGAAAATTCTAGGTGATCTGCATTGTACAGAAGAAGATTTAGGTTAAAAAGATTTGAATATAAAATAAGACGACAACCTCAGAAACCTTGTTTGGCAGATGGCTGATCCATAAACTCATTTTGAATTAAAACTGGTAAAACGGAGATTTCAGGTGCGACATATTAGAGATATTCCTAACTTACCTTAACAGCTGTGGGAATGATGTCTAGTACTTCATCATGTGTACTGTTATGGTAAGTCTATATTTGATGGTTCAACCACCGTTGGTTGGACGGTCCGACCATGATCAACCCGAAGACATCTGGGCTGACCATACTTTGAGCTATTTATAAAGAAGATAACATCTGAAACGTACACCCTAAGCATAACTAACCTCCTTAAAGATAGGGATAAGAATCAGGATCAAGTCGGATAGTTTAAATCACTATTAGAGTCCAGATCGGACTACACAACTACAATCCAAGTAATACTCTCTTGGAGGATAACATTCTTCTCCCCAGGAAGTTAGCAGCAATTATAGAGTTTCATTTGAACTCCATTACTGCACAGTTAAGGTAACCTCTCCTAAGATTTATAAATACCCACACCTTCCTCATTAACAGATACGCACTCTTAGCCTACTCTCTCTAGCATTAAGAGCACGACAAATTTTTTGTCCTTCTAAAGTTGTGCGCTTCCACTAACTCGATCGTCAGAGACGTTACTCGACCAACCTGGTTGAGCACATTTTTTGCAGGTTGTTCGCTTGCGCTGCCAAACAGGATTTTGCAGCAACAATTGGTGCCGTCTATGGGAACCTTGATCAAAAAGCCATCATTTAAATCATATCAAGAATGCTAAATCAACCCTCCGAATAATGATTAAACATGAGGTGATCAGAAGTTCCCTTATCACAGGTGAATACATGTAGCGTTCGGACTGGCGACTGGCAGCAAAAAAAATAAAAAAGGAATTCCATCAAAGCAGGCATGGAAGAGAACCTAACCACTCCATCGTATCTTCAATTTCACCAGCAAATTTTTGGTAAGTAATCACTTGGCTGGAATTCCCATGGCTGAAAAACCCTCTCGATGGAGAGTGGAAAAGCATCCACTATTTCACTTTTGAAAAATGAACCACGATTCAACCCAATTCTTGAGATGGTTGTGGAATTGAATAGGGATATTTTATTTTGAAATCAACTGGATTCATCTTTTGATAAAAAAATATATATATAAAAGGGTTGAAGATGGGTTGCTCAAATTGAACGTTTGTGCTAAGAAAGAAAGAAAGAAAGATGGGAGCTGAAGAAGAAAGAAATATCCGATATTTCTTCTCTACAACTCCTGGTCTCTCAACTTTGTGCAACCTCTTCATCTCGTCTTCTCCTCCTCACTGTTGGCGATCCTCTGTTCCATAATTGGCGTCTCTCTACAGCCTCCTTATTCGATTATCTCAAATAAAATTTCTGAGTTTAGAGCGAATGATGACAGCGGAGCATTTAATAGAAGAGGATGAGGAGAGAAGTGAAGCAGAAGAAGACTATGAAGAATCGCTGACACGGCAGCAGTCGTCGTCATCCTTCCTGCTCACGCTGCCCCTTAGAGAGTCGGCGGACTCGTTGTCGTCCTTCAATCTAGAAAAGGCAGTGTGCAGTCAACATGGAGAGTCGTGGCAGTGAAGAATCCGTGGGAATTTTCAATACTAACTTGACCCACCAACTCAAATCGTTGTCGATTCCATCTCCAATTGATAAATTCAAGTGTGTGTCAAAGTGGTGGTATCACGTTATTTCGGATCTTTCTTTGGTCAACACAATAAGAATAAGAAGAAGCAGCAGTAGCATCAGCCTCAGAAATGATACACTCTTGGGATTTTTTCCACATTTCAAGAAATAGTAATTGGTCATTCACGTCGAGCCCTTCAGTTGAAATTGAAAGTGTTAATCATAGTGGGTGGGTTCCACTACAATTTGGTCATAGGTGGCAGCAAACGGTTACATAGTCTAGGATGACTACCCCTCTATTTAGTTGAGTCTAAGCAAGTCTCTAATATTGATTTTCCTCACTTAGTTGAGTCTAAGTAAAATTCTAATTAAAGAATTAGGGTTGAGGGAAAATATTATAAATAGAGGGATGGAATACCAAATAGAGGATTGATAACAAAATATTCTCCTTTGCTTTGCGAATTCTCCAAGCTAATCTTAAACCTCCATCACTGTGGTTCGTCGATGTGGAAGCATGGAAAGCAAGGCAAATCAAGGGAAAGGGAACACGAAGAAGCACCTCTTGTTTCTAGATCCATTGTAGTCAAGATCACTAAGGTAAAAGATCTAGAACTTTTCCTTTGATGATTTTGATTAACATTGGTATCCGAGCCAGGTTGGGGTTAAGGTCGCCGGCAACGGCTGGTTTTATGGGTGTTGGTTGACTTAGGATGAAAATCATGGGTTTTATTTTTTCCATTGACATGATTGAGTGTCAGATTTAATCCATAACCAATTGTCTGACCTCTACCCAATTTGTGATATGCAATTTAATGAGAAGTTTTTTTTTCCTCACGATTTACATTGAACGAAGTTCTTCTAGATCTTCACGTGAAGAAAGTTTTTTTTTTCTAATTTTTTTTATTCAGTTAAAAAAAAGGAGGGAAGATAAACGGCAAAGGAGGGTGAACTTCAAAGCCCCAACCATTTGTCCTTTCTTTTGTTTTTTTTTTTTTTTTTTTAGATTTGGACTTCACTAGTCTCCTCTTTGTATGGGGAGAGAGAGAGATTTGGACTTCACTAGTCTCCTCTTTGTATGGGGGGAG
Organism: Hakea prostrata; assembly: GCF_041222555.1. NCBI lineage: Eukaryota > Viridiplantae > Streptophyta > Magnoliopsida > Proteales > Proteaceae > Hakea > Hakea prostrata. The sequence continues at coordinate 25,963,889 of NC_142606.1, forward strand.
AGAGAGAGTGGAGATCATGGAGATCCTCCCCGTGAGGTTTATTTTCTCCCTTTTTCTTTCAATTTAGGTTAAAAACATAGAAAAATAATAAACCAAATAAATCTTATGGTTTGTTAATCAAATACTCAAACCAACTGAGCTATTCCAACACTATGTTTAGTTTCTGAATTAAAAAGATATTAGTCTGGAGTTATTTATTATTGAATTCTTTTATGTTTTTGCATAAAATTTGTTTTTGTGCAATTTTTTTATTATCATTAACTTAACTGTTATGTTTGTTATATTGCTTTTAAAATTCTTTACCATGATGATTATACAAAAAATTTAATTAGCAATGGTACCCTCCCATGGCGGTTTAGACTTTTGATTCGCTCCATTTTATGGATGCAGAATCAATCTTTTCCAAATAGACCATACAAGTATTTATTTATTCTTAGAAGAGATCAAGTTTGGTGCTACCATAATGACACATTTTATGTATGTACGCAAGAATTAGTATTTAAGAGTGATGCAAAGTGTGGTACACCCTAGTAGTGTTGTAGTAGGATTCCTTGAAATGTAATTAAAGGATTGTAATTTTAATTATTTTTTTGAAGCCATGTAAAAGGGTTACCACCACATTACGCATCGCAATCTTGTACTGACTCGATGTGTCATTCGAAATACCAAATTTTGGGTTCCTCTGGTGGGACCCATGCGCACTCGTATGTATGGCGCAATTATGTGATAAGAGATGCCCAATCCTCCGCTGTATACTTTATTGGAATAATTTAAATTAATTATTCTCAATACATAATTAGTGGGGTTTGACATCGAACGGTGTTAGATGATTGACACCACAGTATGGATTAAGGAGAAAATCTCCAATGAGTGGTAAAAAAATAATATATCCTATGTCTTTTCGCATTCTGGATGTAGTCAAGATGGCCTCTAAAAATGTGATTGTTGACCTACTAATGGGTGAGAAGCTTCTCGGTCATGAGAACTATGAGAAGTGTCAACGAAAAGTCCAGTACTACCTTAATGACCAAGATTGCCTAGAGCATCTTAGCATAGAAATGATTGAACCAACCAATCCTCCCTTAGGAAGAGAGACTGCCCAATCTTGTAGAGATAAGGATCTGAATGATGCTTGGTTTAAGAAAGACTGAAGTGCGCGGTTTTTCATGCTAAGTGCCATGTAAGATGACCTACAAAGGGAATATGAGGGTTTCCCTACAACTAAGTCCATGTGAGATGAGCTGAAGCGTGCTTTTGGTGGTATATCCACAACTAGACTACAAGGTATGATCCTCAAGTTTGAGATGTACCGAATGGACCCCAAGCATAAAATGACTGAGCACATCAGAACTATCAAGGAAATGGTTCTCAAATTAACAGATGTTGGACATGACCTTTCTAATGAGCAACAGATCTAGACCTTGATTAGGACCCTACTTGATTTGTGGGCACCAATGAAACAAGCACTTGCTCACCTTGAGAACATCAAAACGTGTGTTGATCTAGCTCAACACCTTGAAATGGAAGAAGAGCACGTAGAGGTGACTTGCACAACTGCTTTTGTTGCTCAAACAAGTACACGTAAGGGCAAATGGCCCAAATGTAAAGGACTTAAGAGAGGAAATCAGGAGGGTACCAGGAACTTGGCACCTAGGGAGGAATGGTCAAACAGAAACGTGAAAGCGTCAGGGTAAGAAAGACATGTCCAAAGTAACGTGCTATAACTGCCAAAAGAAGGGACACTTTGCGTGATTGCACTGAGTCAAAGAAGGTATCATCTTTATCTTTTCTTTGTACCTTTGTGAGTACGCATGTTTTGGTTGCCCTAACACAATCAAATTGGATTGTTGATACAAGAGCAACCAAGAACGGACATGGGAAAGAGGCAGCTCCATAAATTATCACAAAATGTCACTGGGAATGCATAGGATATACATGGGAAACGACACCAATATTGATGTTCAAGGCATTAGAGCAGTCCAACTTAACTTACAAACGGGCCGCACGTTGATCCTCCATGATGTACTCTATGCACCAAACGTTGATGCATAATTCAGTTTCGGTTTCAGCACTTTTAAGTTTTGGATATTATTTCAATTTTTCCAACAGTGCCTTGGATTTGTTATTTGATGGGACCATATAGGGCCACTGCATTCTTGACAATGGATTTTTTAAATTAGTTGATTCTGGTTATCTCTAATTCTTCTTCTTTAATTGTTGACAGTAATATGCAATCTATAAAATGGCATTCTAGGTTAGGTCACATTGGGAAGGATAGGATGTCACGGTTAACTAAAGTCGGCCTTTTAGGCTCACTCGCTAAAGTAGACCTGCCCATATGTGAACCTTGTCTGGCTGGAAAGGCTCGGAGGCCTTTTGAAAAGGCACCCAAATCAACTAAACCATTAAAGTTAGTACACTTTGACATCTGTGGACCCATGAATGTTAAGACAAGACATGGAGCCTCATATTTTCTCACTTTTATAGTGATCATTCGCAATATGGTTAAGTTTATTTGATCGTTCACCGTCATGAAGCATTAGATTGCTTCAAACACTTTGTGACAAAGGTTGAGAATCAATTAGGCAGGAATATAAAAATTCTACGAACTGACCGTGGACGCGAATATTTATCTAAACAATTTAAAGAATTGTGTGAAGAAAAAGGAATTATGAGACAATTAACTATTCCTAACACTCTGCAACAAAATGATGTAGTAGAAAAAAGGAATAAAACTCTATTGGACATGGTTAGGTCCATGATGGCGCATGCAAACCTCCCAATTAGTTTTTGGAAAGATACACTTTAGATTGCAGCCTATATCCTAAATAGAGTACCATCTCAATCAATACCATCTACACCCTATGAGCTATGGAAAGGTACAAAGCCTACTCTACGACATTTATGACCATGGGATTGTGCTGGGTATGTTCACACCCCTTCCCATAAGTATGGGAAGTTAGGACCTAGAGCTAAGAAATGCATCTTTATAAGGTATCCTAATAGCTCTAAGGGATACGTTATGTACGGTGAACACCCTAGTGGAGGTATGACTAAGATTGAATCACGAGATGTTAAATTTCTAGAAGCAGATTACCCTAGTTTATCTAATACACATAGAGATCTTGAACTCTATGAGATAAAGGAGGATCACAGTCATACCAAATCCTATTGGCGAGGATGGGGATAGAACACATCCTATAGTCGCCAGAGAAGAGATTGGTTATAGTGCACCAAGTGGGAGCACGAATGTAGACTGTGAACCTAGTGGGAGTGTACCTGGTGGGGATACACCCATATACCAATGTGATCCCAATACGTGCAAAAGCACAAGAGGACATATTCCCCATCGTCAATTTGAGATTGAAGGAGACGCCCTTTTGTGTGCCTTAGCTAATGAGGAGGAGCATGCATTCCTTAAGGAAGCGTTATCATCATATGCTAAGGACAAATGATTGACTGCTATAGAAGATGAGTTGAGTTCTATGAAAAAAAACCAAGTCTGGGAGTTAGTTGATCCTCCACCTAATTGCAAAACTAATGGGAACAAATGGGTTTTTAAGGTTAAGTGTAAGGCCGATGGATCAGTTGACAAATACAAGGCATGACTTATGGCGAAAGGCTACACCCAAAGAGAGGGTGTGGACTATGATGAGACATTCTCTCCTGTGTTGAGGATAGCATCCATTTGCCTTATATTGTCCATTGTGGCAAGACTAGATCTAGAACTCTTTTTTCAAATGAACGTTAAAACGGCATTTCTCAATGGAGAACTGGACAAAGAGATCTATATGGATCAACAAGTGGGTTTTGAGTGGCATGAGCGCAAAGTTTGACGCCTTAAACATTCCATATATGGCCTCAAACAAGCGTCCAGACAATGGTATTTTAGATATCATCATGCTGGTATTTTAGATATCATCATGCCATAACTTCGAATGGCTTTGATGTGATTGAATAAGATCATTGTGTATATAAAGCGGTCTAAGAAAGGATTCTTAGTTCTCTGTTAATATGTCGTCGATATCCTTTTAGCAAGGAATGACATTGACATGATTGTCGCCATTAAAGAGTGGTTGTCCTCCACATTTGAAATGAAGGACATGGACGAAGCCAACTTTGTGTTAGGCATCAAGATAGTGAGGAATCGCTCAAAGAATTTTCTTGGTTTGTCTCATCAAACTTATTTAGAGAAAGTCCTTATACGATTCCACATGCAAAATTCCAAGCCCATTGACACACCAATGGACAAAATGTGCAGATTGAGACCTAGATAAATGCCTTAAGAATGAAGAAGAGAAAAAACAAATGTCAAGAGTTCCCTATGCTTTTGTGATTGGTAGTCTGATGTTCGTGATAATATGCACGCACTGAAATATCTGTTATGCTGTTGGGATGGTCAGTCGTTACCAAAGTAACCCAAGACCTACCCATAGGTAGGCAATAAAAAGGATTTTCCGTTACCTTCGTGGGACAACAAATCTCATGCTCACATTTAGTGGTTCAAATTTGAGGTTGAGAGGTTATAATGATGCTGACTGGGGCAGCGATCAGGATAAGCAAAAGTCTACCTCAGTTACGTTTTTGTCCTTGGAGGCGAAGCTGTTACTTGGAGCAGCAAGAAACAAACATGCATTGCTTTGTCCACGATGGAGGCCGAGTATATTGTATGCTCTGTTGTTCAAGAGGCAATTTGGCTTAGAATATTCTTAAGAAGTCTCAGCCTATTCTCACATGCAAATCATATGGTGCTCCTACACACTGATAGAACGACAGCTTTGGCTTTTTCTAGGGAGGCTAAGTTCCATGGAAAAGCCAAACACATAGAGATCCGCTACCATTTTGTCCAAGATATGATTGCCAGGGGAGAAGTTGTCTTAAAACACATCTCCACATCTAGCATGGCGGCTGACCTATTGACTAAGCCTATACCAAGGGATGTGTTTCTGTCACATGTTAGGAGTCTGGGTCTTTGACGTGGATGATGTTTTCTCCTATTTTTTTTCTTTAAAACATCTTCTTTTGGGCATAATAAAATCATTTTTTTAATGTGCATATTTGACGCATGTTTATGATAAATAAGTATATTTTTATGAAGATGTCACTAGGCATTGAATTGACCCACTCACACGAGTAATTTGCCTTGGCGCTTGTAGATAGTGAGCAAAATGATCCTATGGGTTTTGTAAGGCTTTAGGGGGCTTTCAAACCAATGACAAGCGCCTTAGTTGGAACTAAAATGAGACCTCAATGGTAAACATAGAATCATCACATTTTTGTGTTGCCTATATTGTAATCGAATGTGAATCTTTTATAATTGATCATTGAGTGATTGATTGTAAAAGAATCAAGTTAGGCGCTTTAGGTAGCGACTGAACCAAAATTTGTATAACGTTTTTTTTTCTTTTGTGACATGCTCATATCAGTGGGAGTTACACCATAGCATGCATGTTTGTTGCATATGCTGAAGTCGACCAATGATGAGTGATTGAATGGATCCCTGCTTCGTAACTGTGTAAGCCATCAAGATTACATTTTGTTGATCCTACTTGTACCCTTCACCTTAGACTATGCCACGAAGAGGACACCCAATGATGCTACTTTAGCTTGTTCCTTACGATCAGGGATGATGCGGTCTTGCAAGACAAGACTGGTAAAGCAGTTGGGGATAATCCAAATGGCATGAGAGCTATAGGAAAACTTTTCATTCTGTACCCAACAGTGATATGACTCATTGCCCGGGCAACTTGTCATTTGACAAAGTCATGAGTACGTCATATGAGGATAGTTCACATTGCTCACTATGAGGGATCAAGAGTGTGGAACTAGATATAATTGAATTGTTTAGAGTATAATGAGATAATTTCAAATGATGTGCTAAGTTGGTTAAATGGAGACTTGATATAGCACTCCTACCCTAGATACAGCTCTTAGGTCACACGTTCCACTTCCGCATTGAAAGGATTAGAGTTGATGAGAGCATTTGGATAACTCCGCCACCTTGTGGTGAGTGGGAGATGTTAATTGTAGTGGGTGGGTCCCACTACAATTTGCGCCATAGGTGGCAGCAAGACGGTTACATAATCCAGGATGACTACCCCTCTATTTAGTTGAATCTAAGCAAGACTCTAATATTGATTTCCCTCACTTAGTTGAATCTAAGTAAAACTCTAATTAAGGAATTAGGGTTAAGGGAAAATATTATAAATAGAGTAATGGAATACCAAATAAAGGACTGATAATAAATTACTCTCCTTTGCTCCGCGAATTCTCTAAGCTAATCCTGAACCTCCATCACTGCGGTTCATCAATTGGAAGCGTGGAACGCAAGGCAAATCAAGAGAAAGAGAACACAAAGAAGCACCTCCTGTGTCTAGATCCATTGCAGTCAAGATCAGTAAGGTAAAAGATTTAGAACTCTTCCTTTGATGATTTTGATCAACAAAAGGAAGGAGGATTAAGAAGAAGAATAGGAGTCAGTTAAGAGTTTGTAATCATTATTTCCAACAAGAATAAATGGACAATGCATCTGTTCTTGCGATGGCCTTTTTCTTCTCCGTTGTCGTAGCAACGACCAATACTGCGATTGCTATCACATATTTGACCCTCTCACTAGAGAGAATGATGATAGCAGAGCAAAAAATGCTCGTGTGGTATCGGATTGCTTATTTTGAGCGAACGTCAGACGATTCTCCAGATCGAAATCCTCCATTGTTTCTCTTATACACACGAAGTTACAATTCAGAAAATCAATTCGCAGGTGGAAGAGATGAACGAAAAGATTTGAAGTTCACTAAGATGCAGAATGTCATCTGTAGGAGATATAATCTTCTTCCTCAAGGCTCCTATATCTTGGTTCTTTAACTACTGATTCCTCATGGCTCCTTCCGGTGGCAATTATGGTAAACTAAATTTGATTCCGTCCACTTTCTCAATTTTGACAGATTTAGAATTTTATTCTATCTATCGTTCATGGCCTTTTTTGGAATCTATTTACCATGCATATCCTATGTTTGTTCAATTTCCTCTTCCATTCCATCCACTGTATATGAATGGGAATTAGAAGACAAACTTGGGCTGATTGAGATTAATATTCCAATGCCACATATTTATTCGAATATATTTATCATGAGACTATTCAGATATATTTTTTCTGAATCCATCATCACATCTATAATCTTGTTCAAGAATTGTTTTTGACTTTGCTGCTTTCATCATAATCATTGACACATGATTACACAGTAGTGGCCATGGATTTAGTTCAAACACTGTTCATATAAAATCTCGAGTGGTTACAAGTCATCCTAGATGGGTTCTTTATTGTAGCCAGGAGTCAGCAATGGCCCTATGCCTACCACATTCACTTACAATGTGGTTTTGGACAACCTTTGCAAGAATGGGTTCATTGGAATTGCATATTGTTTTTTTTTGGAACCATAGAAGAAGTTGAACTTCACCATGCAATATCCTAATAAATTCTTCAAAAAATAAGGAGATGATGTGAAGGTAGAAGAGTTGTTACAGGATATGTACAAAAAGGGAATACAACCTGATTTGGTTACAAATGGGTCCCTTATCAATTGCCTTCGAAAGGGAAGACATTAGTTGCCCTCTTTCTGCAGGACCAGATGGTAAAGGCCAACCATCACCATACACAATATCTTATTGAAATCCATTATTCAAACTGGCAAAATATGGGAGGTCATCTTGCTATTGAAAGAGATGGTTGTAATTGGGCTTGAGCCAAATATGAATTCTATTGATATTCTAAATCAAGCTATTTCTAAAGGCAAGCTGAAGAGATTCCCTGAGGCCACAGCAGCTTTTAAACTTGTGATTAGCAACAACTACAGCAGAGGCACTAATGTTGGTGAAATAACAGGCTGAAAAAGTAACAAACTGGTCTTTTGTGAAATTTATATTGTCGTCACTTCTGTTTTCATGGTCTGTTCTAAAACTTGCTAGCTCTTTGATTATAGTCTTTGTTTGGTTATTTACTTTAAAATTTTCCAATCCAATGTTGGGTGAGACCAAAGTCAAAATCTGAAATCCAAAATCTGAGAAGAATTATTATGATTTTGATAGCACGATAAAAATTTTTAGGGGTATGGGTAGTATCATACTTCTCCAGTTAAGTCATATTCAATTTCAGTAAAGCAGTGTGCCCGGTAAGGGAAGCAACTTTCAGTTAGCATTTACTTTGATTTCTTCCAATCCGAATTTCAACTATGGCAGTGCATTGTGTATGGCAAATTATTGTTGTAGACCACAAAGGTGAGCAAACAAGGTAGTAATGCATGATACTTTTAGTCTATTATTCTAAAGCTACTACATGTGATTTGTCAAATTCTTTCCCCTAGATGGGTAGAGCTCCGGAGTACCAGCACCTTACTGACATTTGAGTTGTTGTTTGCATTATCTTACAACTGAAAATTTGATTTGACTCCAAGCCTATAAAATAACTTAGTTTCAGAAGATATCTTAACAACATTAGAAAAAGGCTCATTTTCTTTAAAAAAGATTTTACACCAACCATACTTGGCTGGTCAACTAGTCACTTGGACAATTGAGCTCAAAAAGCATTAGATCGAATTCCGACCATTGACGGCCATTAAAGGTCAAGCTCTGGCAGACTTTATAGTAGAAACTTAACATCCACAAGAGGAAGAGGAAGCAATTCCCCAGCAGGTAAGAACAAGGGTCATATCTATAGATGGATCCAGTAATACGCAAGATAGTAGAGCAAGATTACTTCTCCAAAGCCTAGGAGGATTCATGACAAAGTATGAACTCCAATTCAAGTTCAGAGTTTTCAAAGCGGAGTATGGAGCACTGTTGGCCGGACTCAAACTAGCTACGCCACTTGGAGCATATTACTAATGCGACCCAAAGGTCAAACAAAAGGTTACTCAATCATGAAATTCAAGCAATCTCAAAAAATAATATCAATAAGTCTTCTTAAGATCGTTCAAGCACTAGAATGATTTTGCTCAACCAACGTTGGAGTGTTTCTACTCAGCCAAAACAATGACTCGGCTCAACCAGGACAAAAATTTGCTATTTAGCATCAAAGTTCTCATTGAGCAAATCTTCGAGTCGCTGTTAAGCATCACTATAAATTTTGCTTCCTGAGCAAATCTTCGAGTCGCTATTAAGCATGGATGTAATTTTTGCTTCCTGAGCAAATCTTCAAGTCGTTGTTAAACATCGACGTAAATTTTGCTTCCTGAGCAAATCTTCGAGCCGCTGTTAAACATCGATATAAATTTTGCTTCCTGAACAGTTTGCTTCCTAAGCAAATCTTCGAGTCGCTATTAAGCATCAACGATGTAAATTTGCTTCGTGAGCAAACCTTCAAGTCGCTGTTAAGATTCGATGTAAATTTCGCTTCCTGAGCAAATCTTCGAGTTGCTATTAAGCATCGATGTAAATTTTGCTTTCTGAGCAAATCTTTGAGTCGCTGTTAAGCATCAATGTAAGTTTTGCTTCCTGAACAAATCTTCGAGTCGCCATTAAGCATTGATGTACTTTTGCTTCCTGGGCAAATCTTCAAGTCGTTGTTAAGCATTGATGTAAATTTTGCTTCCTGGACAAATCTTCAATTCGCTGTTAAGCATCGATGTAAGTTTCGCTTCTTGAGCAAACACTTGATTCGCTGCTTAGCATCAATTCGCTTTTTAAGCAATTCCCAAGTTACCATGCTCGGGAGAAGGGGTCAAACATATATCTACATATACCGGACAGGTAACCATGGCAACTTGGCAAAGTCAAGAATAGGTAACCATGGCACTTGGCAAAATCATCAATCAAAGAGGAGGACGATCAATGATAATTCAATAGCCAAAGAAGCGAAAAAGATGACCAAAGGATTTATGAAAGGATTAACACAATGTTTGACCAATACAGGATCGACCAAACAAACTTGCTATCAAATAACAAAAGTTTTACTTACAAAGGCCAACATATGGACGACTAAACCTAGGTCAGACCAAGAAAATTTGTGGTTTGGCTAACCTTGTCTTCCTCACTAAAGGAGCCTTCTTGACCAAACTAGCCGGAACCTCATTCATCGAACTCATCCTATTCGGCAACACTGGTCTCCTTCTCGGCTGTTTGAAAACTGACAACTTGGAATTAAAGCTCAAGAGCTCGACCAGTTCAACGATTCTGCTCGACCACAAACAGTTCAATTAGATCAATGGTTTGAGCACTACGAAAATTCAGATGCGTCCGACCAGAACACTAGCTTAAACGGAGATAATGCAAAAGATCTTATGCCCATAAATGCAATGCTTGCAGCATTGGTCGAACAAAAGTCGGACCAAACTCTACTTGACCAAATCCAGGCTTGATTAAGAAGAAGACTAGTCCCTTGGTCCGAGCATGGAGCCACCGTGACCAAGTGACTTATGGTCAACCTCAAATAGACCGACCAGGGTCAAGAAGACAGCAAAGAAGTCTCCGATAAAGTTGCAAAAATGAAAATCATGCTTGACCAAGATCAAGGGCAATCAAGGATTTTTACCATTAAATAAAGTATAAGTCGTCGCCCGCGAGATCGACTAACAAAAGTGGCCGATCCAACAAAAGCATTAATGCAAATAATTAGCTAGCTAAGCAACCCTTCGACTCTCTATTTTAGCATCGAACAAGTATAGAACAATTTTCGACCATAAAAAATGGTGGTTGATGAACCAAATCGAAATATTCAAGCACTACAAGTTGTGGACTCGCAAAGTTATAAAGCAAAAGATTTATACAAGCCAGTTCAGTCAATTACAAAAAAGGCTCGAGCAAATCGAGTACAAAAATAAAGTGAGCAAAACCAAACTAAGTTGTAACTTAGCAAAGAATAAACTGATCAAATTCTAGCATCTTTCCATGCTACAAGTATTACTCTGTGCGATTGTCACATCAGCATCAAACGTGCCACTTGCACTATTTTTTAAAAAAAAATTGACTAAGAAAGAATCAAGTCAAGAATCGCTCGACCAGATTGAAGCCTGACCGGGAAAAACTTAGTCCCTTGGCCCGAGCACAAAGCTATCTAGACCAAGTGATTGGAGGGCTTATGTTATGGTCAGTCTATATTTGATGATTCGACCACTATTGGTTGGATGGTTCGACCATGATCAACCCGAAGACATCTGAGCCGACCATACTTTGAGCTGTTCATAAACAAAATAACATTTGAAATGTACACCCTAAGCATAACTAACCTCCTTAAAGGCAAGGATAAAAATCATGATCAAGTCGGATAGTTTAAATCGCTATTAGAGTCGAGATCGGACTCCACAACCACAATCCAAGTAATATTCTTTTGGAGGATAAGATTCTTCTCTCTAGAAAGTTAACAGCAATTATAGAGTACCATTCGAACTCCATTACTGCACAGTTAAGGTAACCTCTCCTGAGATCTATAAATACTCACACTTTCCTCATTATCAGGTATGCATTCTTGGTTTACTCTCTCTAGCATTGAGAGCACCTACAAATTGTTTTCTTCTTCTACAGTTGTGTTCTTCCACTAACTCGATCTTCGAAGATGTTCCTCGACCAAGCCGGTCGAGCACGTTTTTTGCAGGTTGTTCACTTGCGCTGCCGAACAGAATTTTGCAGCAACATGTAGTAACAAGTTGATTCCAAATTGCCATTTAGGCCAAATAAGTATTAAAATGAAACTCTAGTACAAGATTTGCCCAAAAAATATTATTAAGGGTTTTTTTTTTCTCTTGTAAAGCAATATGAGAAAATTGTGAACATAAGCAGCCATAAACCCATACATCTCCCCGTAGAATGAAATTTTGCCGAACCACAAAAATCTCTGTCTGATTTGTGTGATCGTTTGCAGTTTCCAAATCTTCTTTTTTTACATCATAATACGTTTTGCATTATACGCTAAACCACTGGTAAAAAACTGAGGTGCAAGGTGCAAGGCGCAAAACAATATATCTGCGCTTCTAGCATACAAAATGTGTAGACACTGAAAACTATCTGAAGTTACTTGTTACACGCTTAGAGGCTGCAAATTGTGCTGCAATTAAATTTCATATGTTTCAAACACTGCAAGCTTTGTACAGGAAGATGGATGGTGTCTTTAAATTAATATAACTAGGGATAAACCAAACAATAAGGTCATTTTCTCATAAATTAACAAGAAACATGGTTCAGGTACCCTAAGCAAATAAGCACATTTCCCTGAAGATGCAAATAGTTCTTAACACTGGAAGGAGAAGAACAAAGAAATAAGCTCACAGGAAAGTACCCTTGAAAGCACCGTGAAGTTTGTTGGCGTCTTCGAGGGGAGAAGGTGACACAGCTGGAATATTCAGAGTGGACATCTCCTTCTAGTGCTCAACTCACTTCAAGCACTCTCCGACCGAAAGTCTGATGTAACCTCCCCTCTCACCGACTTTCCCTTTGCTAAAAGCCTAAAAGAGAGTAACGATTTTTATTTAAAAATAAAAAAATAAAAAAATAAAAATAAAATAAAAAAAAAAAAGAAGAAGAAGAAGAAGAAAAAAAAAAAGATAAGGAAGAAAGAAAATAATGATTCTGGTTGAAAGGAAACTATTCCTCTTTTTTTTTTGTAAAACAACTTTTTATAAAAGATTAAGCAAACACTTACAGCATACATTCCTGTGGAAGTTCATATCTGCTAATTTACCTATCAAGGAAAATGTTTTCTGGGTGATTAGGAATTTAAACATAATTAGAGGAGTCTTAATACAATTTATGAGATCAAACAACAGGGGTATAAGGTTTAAGGGCCATTTAAAATTCATCATCCCATGGTATAGATTTTTCAGTTCCTCATCATTACATCAGATTTCTTGTGGTGTGATTTGCCATTGCTCTGTGACCCTGATGCCTTCTCGAATCCCATGGATTATCGTTTGTGTCATTGTCCCCTTGCTGATGATACCTTTATTTAGGTATTGTATTTTCCCTTTCCATATGACCCAATACTCCAAGCTGATCCATCTAGCTCTGGTTTATGAACCCCTGCACAAATCAATATAGGTAAGTGGATTTCCTTTATTTTTTTCACATATACAAATGTTGGTATTTTCGCAAGAGAAATCCGAAGTCAGTTCAGTGTCCTTAGACTGAATAGTCCAAGATGATATCAATTGAAGCTCCCCCACCCATCTAGTTATGGTATTGAGTAACAAGTCTAAGTTTGGCTGCTTTCCCAAGAAGACAGCATTATTTCTTTCCTTCCAGACAAAGTAGCAAGTAATACTGAATATTGACATAGTCCATTTTTGTGTAGAGTTATTTATCCCCCAATCAAGAACCATGGTTTCACATAACTTGAGAATGGAATCTGAATGGGCCGTGAGATTTTCCGTTCTAAGGGCCAAGAGTCCTACTGCCCATATTCGTTTGGTCCATTCGCAAGAAATGAACAAATGCCAATATGATTCATTGGCCTCAAAACAGAATCTGCATAACGATGATGAACTTATTCAAGGAGTCAAAGTTGTAAGAAGAGGTAATCCGTTGTTCAATAGCCTCCAAAAAAAGGTCTTGAACTTGGGGTGTATGGGTAGTTTCCACAGGATTTTCCACCACCTTGAGCTCCCCAACATATTTGTGGTTGGATTTATTTTCCACATTACTTCTCCCGCCTGTTTTGTCGTGAAGGTTCCACTGATTGATATCAACGAAATCCACAAATCATATTCATTGGTTAATAGTGTGTTAGATGGTAAAGCAAGGCTTTGAGAGTACTCCCTGTTTTTGAATGGCATAGAGTTGACTATGTCTTCTACTGTTGCATTAGACGGCCAAGGTCCTAAAGACGAATCAGTTACCAAATGGTTTGTGGTTGAAGGTATCCATGGGTCAAACCAGAATGAGGTATTTTTTCCATTTTGCACCTGTCTCTTAACCATCAATTGTAGAGCTGGCAGAACTACACAAATGTTGTTCCACATCCATGATCCTCTTTTTCTTTTTTTCTTTTTTGGATCAAATAGGGATACGTTTGGAAAATATTTCACCTTCAAGACATTGGCCCAAATAGTGTCACACCCCACCCACCGGTTTCTGTTACCCGCCCGACAACCCGTGGGAGTGAACCGTCACAGGATCCACGGTCTTACCATCAATAGTAATAAATGCAAGTAATAGATAATCATGAGCAAGAATAAGTGCAATAATTAATAGAAAGATTACAGGAGTCCAAATACTCCAATAAAATAATAAATGAAAGAATAAATGATCAAAAAGAATATGAGTTCAGCAGAAGCAAATCAAAATAATTCAAATAATCTTCTTTCTAGTTTTTTTCTCTAAAGCTAAGAACTAGGACTCAAGTTTAGCAAGGTGAGGGGTTCTCCAATTCTTCTCCATACGATTGGCAAAATGCCTAGCAACCCGTCTCCTCTATCCATCAATGGGTGCTATAAGCACACTCCATGCACTCGCAGGAGCTCCTGCACAAGCTATCTCCATATCCCATTGTCAGTGCGACATCCTCTTCATACGAGAAAGCTCCTTCATGGGGTACTAGTCCAATTTCCGGCGCATGTCTTCCATATGTACAAGCTAATACAACATGGAAATAAAGGAATGAGTTCTGTCGAACTCAGTGAGAACAACATAATTCTCATCCATATGTCAACACCATCATAAATGCATATATGATATGTCACAGCCAACCAGCCGGTACCCTATCTGGCATACCCGAGTGTGTGATCCACAGCCCCGAAGATCAAGTATCGAGGAAATCATCCTCCCACATAAGCAATAACTTAATCATGAACAGGAATAATTGATGTATAAAAATAAAATCAAGAGATCCAAATAAGGAAAGAATAAGATCATATGATATCAAAATGCAAAAGATAACAGATAAGGTATCTAATCAAAAGAAGTAGAGTGAGGCAGAATCTCACTCCACAAGTGCAGCGGAAAGTAGCTCAAAAGAAAGAAAGATATTACAACTGTTCTCAAAAAGAAGTAATAAAACTAAACTAAGAGTTTTCAACTATAAAGAATGTCTTTATAAGTGTAGACTTCTGAAATCAGGCACGGACACTTCAACTCCACAGTCGGGCTAATCATAGTACGAAGCATGATCACACAAGGGATCTTCACCATAATCATCGTAACTGCTATTACCTTGCATGAAGTATACCTCAAAACCTGTAGAGAAGTCTAACAAAAGATATTGTACAAAAGGAGTGAATTTCAAAGAAACTTAATAAGGCAAGTTAAATCCACTATAACATAAATAGCATGATTGTATCCTCAGGGGAGCTTTAAATATTAATGCCGCCGAGTGGGTGCGAACCAAAGACCTCCCCTAGGGAAGCTGGGTCTTTAACCACTTTAACATACCACCTTTGGCAACACCATACTTCTTTAGGAAGGTCTCATCACACAACGCCGTTTGGTAGTGGGTCCTCCATACCTCAGGACAATCCATGGTTGGGGTATAGGTAACGCTCTCTCACATCACCATTGGTCTAAGTATTGGCGCATGCCAGGGTTAAGCCTATCCAAATGCAAGTCTTCTACTTAGTTACATCAAGTCAGATCCAGATACGTCCATTCCTCGCCCCTGGCGATCCTTTCCGGTATCCTTCACACTAGAGTCCTCATAGTCCCTGACTACGGACTCATCAACCCTATTGGTCATCCACAAATGGTAAACAGGAAGCTCTCACGTCCTCTCACGGGTAGGTTACCGGTCTTGAGAGTCCGTGAGCCCAAGTCTAGCCATTTGTAACCTTACCAATAAATGGCCCCCACAATGATCAAAATATAAAGGTACTAAATAGGAAACAAAACTTTCTATAAAAGTAACAATCAGGGTTTTCGATGAAAACGTAGTATGATCATGAAGGGAAAATCGGAGATTGAGGGATTATCATTATAGTAAAGAAATAACAGAGATTATGTGAAATCCAGCCCTATCCTAACCCTAACCCTAACCCAAAAACCCGGTTGTTTTTAGGTCCGATGACCCGGAGTAAAGGAAGAAGCCAACTATGGGCCATCTTAGTAGAAGATATGAAGTTTGACTCTGAACCCATGGATGTTGATGTTGGTGTTCCAATCTTGGAAGTCTGTGCAGAACTAGAAAGGAAATTGCACCTGTCTGAGGATGAGATTAGTTCAAGGACTTGGAGTATTATCTGACTTGGTTCGAAGGCATTTCTACACCCTAGGTATGTCACTTGATGTGTGTGTAAAAACCCTTGAT
Source organism: Hakea prostrata (assembly GCF_041222555.1). NCBI lineage: Eukaryota > Viridiplantae > Streptophyta > Magnoliopsida > Proteales > Proteaceae > Hakea > Hakea prostrata. The sequence continues at coordinate 25,980,108 of NC_142606.1, forward strand.
GTTTAGCGTCCATTTGATCCTCCAATTCCCTATTTGAACTTTGCTGACCTGATTGGTCGACTGGGCCAGTCGACCAAGCACTCGACCAATTGTGTGTTAAATCCGAGAAAATCCAATTTTAGGGTTTTTCACTCTCTATTTAAACACACGAATTAGTATCCTCTGCCTCCAAAACACTATGAGAACGTGGGAAGACTCGTTTGAAACTCTATTTGGTGATTTCAAAGATTCCTCTGCAAGATCTGAAGTCTCTCATCTCAGATCTGCCAATTCAAGGTTAGTAATTCTTCAGTGCTATGATTTATTCCTCTTTAATCTTGTTCTTGTCTGAGATTGAGAAGAAGATGCTGCATTATTGCAACCATCTCTTTCATGATCTCATTCTTTTCTTTAGGGTTTATGATCAGCATAGAGATCTCAACCCTAATGTAAGATCCGTTTGAAACCCTAGTTCTTCTTATGGATCTGATTTCTTAGCCGACCGAATCTAAATTTCATGGCGTACTTGTATTTGATTCTGATTACCTTTTTCTTGGATGAGATCTAAATCATCCCTTGTCTTTGCTATGATTTCCATAGTTTATTTTTCATCGAATTCTAAGGTTTTCACCCAATTGGGGAAACCATGATTTTAAATTGAAGATTGTGTTTTTAATCATTATTAGTGCCCGATCTTTACTCTCTTAGTGTTAGAATACTATCCTAAAGTTTTCCTCCAAGTTTCGTGAAGTTCCGAACCCTATAGATTGAGTTTCGGATCAGAATTCCCGTATTTGCTTCATACTGACTCTATTGGTCGACTGGGTCAATAGACCAATCAATCGACCAATGAAGTCAGTAGGTTTGTTTTTCACTCAGTTTGATTCGTTTGCTCTCTAATCTTTTAGGCATCTTTCCTAATGTTATATCTATGATTGTTAGGGGTTTAATTGCTAAGTTTGGAGCCTCGCTCTTTGATCTTTGGATTATCTTCGACAATAATCAAGGTAAGGATAGTTATTTTATAATAACATAGATCGCGTATACCTTGGTTTCTAATTTAAGAAACTCTGAGTTTAACTACTATTCTTATATTTTATACTTTTGATGTACTACTGTAAGTACAATAGCACTTCATTTATGTCTTCTTTTTCATTATTCATGATTATATGAAATGCTTACTATTACATATTGTTTAATGAATAGATTATGCTTTTACATTCTCTTTGTATGATGAAGTGTTGATTTTGTATGTCATGATTGATTTGAGAATGTGATTGAATAGGTATTGTTTGGGATTGAGAGGTGTCCTTTTGAAACTTCTGTCCTTGGACATCAACGGAAATAGTATAGGATGTTTCCGGGGTTGCCCATTGACACATTCCCGAACCATTGGTTGTCATACTTAGGGCTGTCTAGCTGTCACATCCCGCCAAATCCACCCAACCTCTACCCTATCTGGGTTACCCGGGGGAGTGATCCATAGCCCAAAAGATCAAGTTTAGGAACGATCATATCCATTTAGCACAATAACATAATCAAAAGTAAGAACAAATCATTGTATTCTAATAAGTTAATAATAAAATTCAAGAAAGGATCTCAGAAGGATCACTAAGAATATCAGAGTACGGAAAACATGATACCAAATAAAAAGGCAATTGTAGAGTATAGCGGAAATATACTCCACAGACATGTGCGGAAGGTAGATCAAATTCTAAAGCAAAGCCCTAAGCTAATGCAAGTAAAATAAAAGTCTAGAAAAAATAAGAGAAATCTAATCCACATCTTCAGTCAGCTCTTCTTCTTCTTCAGTCTTCATCTTCTTCACCTTGTGCTTCCTAGTACGTACCGTCATAGTAATCCGAACCTGTAGAGAAGTCTAACAAAAGATATGGTACAAAAGGAGTGAGTTTCGAAAGAAACCCAGTAAGGCAGTTAAATCCACAATAACATAGATCACATGATTACATAACATAACATGATGAAATATGATATGAAACAGACAATGTATGTATGAATCTAACTCTATGTATGCTCTCTATTGGCTGACATGCTTTAAGTCATAGCACCATACTTCTTTGGGAAGGACTCATCACACAACGCCGTTTGATAGTGGGTCCGACATCCCTTGGGACATTCCATGGCTAGGGTTTGGGTCACCTCTCTCTCACATCACCATTGGTCTAAGTATTGGCGCATGTCAAGGTAAAGCCTAGCCAAATGCAAGTCTTCTACTTAGTTATATCAACTCAATTCCAAATACGTCCATTCCTTGCCCTTGGCGGTCCTTTCGGTATCCTTCACACTAGAGTCCTCATAGTCCCTGATTACGAACTCATCAACCCTATTGGTTACCCACATATGGTAAACGGGAAGCTCTCATGTCCCCTCACGAGTTGGTTACCGGTCTTGAGCACCCATGAGCCCAAGTCTATCCATATGCAACCCTACCAATGAATGGCCCCCACAATGTGATTCCTGTCCTCTCATGGGTTGGTTACCGGTCTTGAGCGCCCACAAATCCCCATTGCTACCACAAGTCGTTCGGTCTTAATACCCCCCGACTAGGGTCTAATATAACCGGGACATCCTAGCCAAACACTTCTAGACAGTCCTAGGTATGACAACCAACAGTTCAGGAATGTGTCAAAGGGCATCTCTGGAAACATCCCATAATATTCCCGTTGATGTCTAAGGACAGAAGTGTCAAAAGGACACCTCTCCTTTCCAAACCATACCTAATCAGTCACATTCATCAATCAATCATATCACAAGTATAGTAACTCCCCATATGGAAAGTAATCAAGAACATGATCCAACTCATATATAATTGGCAAGTAAAGTCATACATAAACTAAATAATGTAAACAAGTAATGCTGTTGTAATTAGAGTAGTTGCATCAGTAGTACATCAATATAAGAATCTACTTTTGGAAATAAATCAGAAAGATTCAAATATGGAAACTAAATCATGCAACCTATGTAATTAAAGAAATAACTATCCTTACCTTAAATAATTCATAAAGAATCCCGAGAATCAAGGAAGATCTTTCCTAATCTTGGAAAGAGGATTCTAGACAATATATATACCTTATTAGGAAAGAACTCCAGAAGGTAGGAATCAAATCAACCAAAAATAAACCAAAACAGAAACTACTGACTTGATTGGTCGATTGATTGGTTGATTGTTCCAATCGACCAATCAGTCGACCAACAATAACAGTGACAGACAGTAAGGGTATTTCTGATCAGAAAAATGGATATTTGTGATCCAAAACACCACTAAACAAGAAGGGGATTACTAGGATAGTGTATTGGTCTAAAGAGAAATTCAAAACCCTAACAACATCAAGTCCTAAAGTCATAGAATAGGAAATAAAACTTACCATAAATAGGTCAGTCAGGGTTCTTGGAGAAATCATGACAAATTCATGGAGGGGAAACTAAAGAATGATATATTACTAATCTAATAGAGAAATCATGGAAAACATGTACAAAACTTCTAGAAAAACAGATCTAAGATTGAAGAACTTTGAATAAAAAATGAGAAAGAAGATAAAGACATGGTTTCCTTCAAAAGCAAGTGATGATCTTGATTAAGATCATCCATCAAGCCTTAAATCCTTAGGAAAAACAGAGAAATGAGTGGAGTGATGGTTGCAACAGAAATGCAACATCAACCCCACTTTTCTCAGTCAAAAAAGAAAAGAAAAACTAAAGAAAACTAAAGATGGAGAAGAAAGGAGGGTGATCACATACCTTGTGATGCAAGAGCAAGAGAATTGATGAAGATCGAACAAGAAAACCACCAAAGGTGTACAGGAAATGACTTGGGGAGAGCTCTGGTTCGTTCTAGAGGCTTAGGAGGCAGAGGAGGCAAAAAGAACTCGAGCATGCACTTAAATAGAAAAGCCAAGACTTAAATCCACAAAACAGATCTCATTGGTCGATTGATTGGTCTATTGGCCCCAATCGATCAATCAGTCCACCAATGGGGACAACAAGGCCAAAATGCATTGTTTTGGTCATAACTTCTTCGTTTGAAGTCCGATTGATCCAAAATTCGAAAGGGAACCTCACACAAACATACCAAGACTATCTAGCATGAATTGGACATCATCCATGGTCAGAAATCAATACTTTATAATTTGGGAACATGAGTTTCTAAATTGGAAACAACATGGTTTTCATAGCAAACTCACCATGGATTCAAGGGAAGAATTAGAGAGAACAAGGCTTCACTCTAATGGAATATCAAAAACATATCAGAGGCAAGAATAACTAAATAGAAAATCAAAAGAATACTAATCCTAGAATGAGAGGAATCAAATAGAAACTTACTAGAATGCTTATATAAATGATCAACATAGAAGGCTATAATGACTAGAAAGAAAAGGGGAATTGATTCAAAAGATGAAATACATTAGAACAGCAGTAAAGGCTAAGATCAAACATGTTAAACGTTAATTAGAAAGGAAGCTATAGTAGAATGATCATGCTGTCCAAAATTCAATCAAAATCAGTGAAGAATTGAGGAGATTCACCATGTGGTTTCAAGGAATGCATAGAGTGATTGGGGTTCACTCTAAGACATAAGGAGATTAGAGAATAGGTAGTTAAAGTAGTGTAATACCTTCTCCACAATCAAAACATCAAGATAAAACAGTAAGAAGAAGAAAAGACGAGGTTGGACACTCTCTTGGGCTTTTCTTGGTGTTTAGGAAGATTTTTGACTCCATTCATTAGTATTGCACATCAATCATCAACTCAAGGTATGATTCCTTCTATCCTTCTTCTAATCTATTCTTTTTCTACCAAATTATGATCTTAAGACCATGGTTAAGTGTTTGCAAGGTATTGAAGTGCTGCAACCTTGCAAACACTTAACCATGAGTTTTCCCCATTCAATCCCATGATTAGCACCCCTTTCTTGCTATGTTATGATTCAATTAGGATTGCTTACATTTCATTACTTTGATTCTTCCCATTTCAACCTTGTCTTGATTCAAAACTGATATGTAAATGCATGTTAGGTCTAGATTACTATGAATTCATGATTCTAATTTAATTCTTACCATTCACTTAATTGATTTCCATCATTCCTTACAATTTCAATCGATCCCAATTCGATTCTTGATATTTAGCATATAGAACATAAGGCTTCGATTTGGGTGTTTTCAATTGGACCGTTGGATCGTCATGAAATTTAATGTGTAGTATCCTCATATTGTTATAATCATGCCCTCCAAATTTCGTGTCGATCAGAGCACCGAAAGGTCAGTTTCGGATCAAGTTTTCAATTCTGCCTATGGTTAACAAGTCTTGGTCGACTGCTTGGTTGACTGACAGTCGACCAAGCCAGTCAACCAAGATATGAGAACACCCCTGTACTTGGCCAAATTGATTCGTTTGACCTCCGATTCGATTGTTTTCTTCTCTGATGTTACTTGTATGTTGTCTAGGATACCAGCACTGATTTTTTTGGGACTATTATTGATGGTCATTGATTTTATTTACGACTCGATTAAGGTAAGGACGGTCGTTAACACAAGTACATTAATTATGTAATCATGCTTATGCTTTGAGAATTCAGTAAATATATTTCCTATGTGTACTTCTTTACCATGCATGACTTTTACATGTATTCTTATCAGTAATAGTATGTTACATGTCATTCGGAATATTATGCTTAATTATATTTTATGATTTCGTATATGATCAATCATGTTATGATATGTCTTTGTTTATATGATGAATTACTGATTGTGAATGATATGATGAGATTGAGCTTGTGATTGACTACGTATGACTTGGGTTTGGGAAGTGTCCTTCCGACACTTCTGTCCTTGGACATCGGAGGGAATAGTATGGGATATTCTCCGAAGGTGTCCATCGACGCTTTCCCGGGTTATTGGATGACATACATAGGATTGTCTAGGTGTATGGTTAGGACTTTCCTTGTCATATCAAGACTCAAATCGAAGGGTATTGAGACCGAACAACCCGTGGTAGAGTATGGTTGATGGGCGCTCAAGACTGGTATCCACTCTGTTAGAGGACTTGAACCATACTACGGATACCCAAAAGGGGCCATTTATTGGTAGGGTTGCAAATGGATAGACCTGGGCCCACGGGCGCTCAAGACCGGTAACCAACCTGTGAGAGCTTCCCGTTTACCATTTGTGGATGACCAATAGGGTTGATGAGTCCGTAGTCCGAGTTGGTCGGTGCCATAGGATACGCTGACTCTAGTGTGAAGGATACGGAACCGAGTTGGTCGGTGCCATAGGGGAAGTATCCATATCTGACATGATACGACTGAGTAGATGACTTGCATTGGGCTAGGCTATGCCGTGACATGCGCCAGTACTTATACCAATGGTGATGTGAGAGAGTGGTGACTTAACCCCCAACCATGGTTTGATGAGGACTTTACCCAATTACCCCGGCAAACCCAAGATATCTTGTATGATTGAGGGGGAGTGACAGACGACCTAAAGAAGTATGGTGATATGGCTTAAAGCATGTCTACCTTAGAGACCAACACACTTAGGGTTAGAATCATACATCATCATTGTCTCATATCATATTGCATCATATCATGAATTGTATCGGATGAACTGTGTATTATGAAACGACTTGCCTTGCTGAGTTCTTTTGAACTCATTCCTTTCGTGCAATTTGTTAGATTATCTTGCAGGTATAGAAGACTCTGATGGTGCACACTACGACCCGAGCTATGATCCCGCATACTACCCTTCGGGTGATGGCTACGATGAGAGTCAGGATTATGGTTCGTACCAGGGTTAGCCCCACCATGGTGAGGGAGCGGCCACGCTGGGTTCACTTCATCCACACTTACGAATAAACATTCATTAGGATAGAAGAAACCTTTGCGTAGTGCCCCATTTCCCTGGATGACTGTAAAACTTATGGATATATTGTCTATAACTCTGATGGAATTACTCTTAATACTGTTTGTAATTAAGTTTGAATAACCACTTTTCCGCTATCTTGGAGGGGTGACTTCTGATTACTCTTTCCCCTTGAGATTTCTTTTATGAGAAGTTGATACTTAATATTTCCGCACTCTGATTGATTATCTTTTATTATCCATTTGATCTGTTTATTGCTTACTTTAAACATTGATTATATTGTTCATGATTATGTTATCGTGTGTGTGGGAGGCATGGCCACTCGATCTGGATCTTCGGGCTATGGATCACATCCCGGGTATGCCAGATAGGATACCGGCTGGGTGGATGTGACACATGATCAAAGTAATAAGAGAAATACATGATCAAGGTCTTATTGTACTTAGAGTACTTACAGTAGTTATATCATGATAAGAAATTATAAGAACAACAGTAAACCCATGCAATTCCCAATTTAGAAACTAAGATCATTCAAATCTAGGTTAATATGGAAACAACCGTCCTTACCTTAGTTAAGTTTGAAGAAATTCCGGAGATCAAGGAGAATATGTCCAAGGTTAGCAAACAAACCCTAAAAAAGCATAGATACATCATTAGGAATAAGCCCTAGAAGATTGGAGGTCAGACAGATCAAATCGGACGAAGAAAACCAATATTGTCAGCCTTGGCAGCTTGCTTGGCAGCTTGGTCCAGTCGACCAAGTGAACAGTACGCAGCAGAAATCAGAGTTTTGATCCAAAACTCATATTTTGGGATTCAAAACACTTCAAAAATTCAAAGGAACATTAGGAATAGTAATCTAAGACTAACTAGCATGGATTAGACACCAACCATGATCAAAATCATGACTTTCTAATTTGAAAACATGACTTACTAATTTGGTAAAAAAACATGGTTTTCAATGAAATCAAACCATGGATTCAAAGGAAAAATTAGAGAGAACAAGGTTTCACTCTAAAGGAACATTAGGAATAGATCAGAGATAACAACTATCATGAGAATGGGCCTAACATGCTAGAGAAATAAGATTAAACATGCATTCATGAAGATATCAATGATCTCACTTAGAAAATCAAATATGGAGTTCATAGCATCATTGGAATGAATGGAGATTCATTCTCAACTTTGGAGATTGTAGAAGAGGTGTTTGCAAGGATGCAACACCTTCCTCATAATCATAGTAACAAGATTAGATCAGTACAAGAGTAAATCAATAGAAAGTTAAGAGTTTACTAACCTTGATGCTGATCAAGAGATGAAGAACTTGAGAATTTTGCAAGTAGATCTTCCACAACACCAAGAGAGGCTTTGAGAGGGGTTCTCCATGTTCTCTAGGGGTTTTAGAAACAAAAGAGGCTAAGAAACACAAAGTCCTATTAAATAGAGCATCAAAACCCTAATCAGAGGATCTTACCAGATCTTGTTGTCCCTGTTGGTCGACTGGCCCAGTCGACCAAGGCTGACAGCAAGCCTTAGTCAGGGACTTCAAGGCCCAACCTTCTTCCAATTCAAATGGGCTTCTCCCAACTCTTCAAATGACTCATCTAGCATAGAGGAATGCCTTCAAACCATGTCCAACTAGGCTTTAGGTCCATCAACCAAGCTCTTCTTCATCAAGGTGTAATTTCTTCTCTAACACTGCCAACGTTTCCAAGTATGGAACACCATCATCAATTTTTGATAGGTTCCGGGTCAAACACCATGTCTTCCATTGAGATGGCCCGTAGTTGCCTTCTTCCTCCACTTCGGGTCTTTGGACCTACAAACAACAGGGTTTTCAAGTTAAAGCTAGGGCTGGATTTCACAAAGTCAGTCTTTCTAACAAATGCACATGAAATGAATGAATGAGATGCACTCGTATCAAACAACACAAATGCAGGTATAGAAGTGACTAACAATGTACCTATCACAACTTCATGGTTCACATCCTGTTCAGTACCAGATATACTGAACACTCTTCCAGATGGAGGGGCAGGAGCACTCTTCGTTACAGGGACAGACGACTGATTCATCTTTCTAGGGCAAGCACGAGCGAAGTGTCCGGTCTACTAAAAAGGAAATGGGATCCCTTGGTACAACTGCAGGTACTGCCACTGAAGGCTTCTGGATCAACGATATAGGATTCACACTCACTGGCCTAGCAACTGGAACATTCATGGCTTGCCTGTTCCCACTGAATTGATTCTGCTAACCGGCCTCTGCACACGAGTGCTATCTTTCTCCGCTTCTTCTAACTTCTTTGCATTCTGCACAACCTCGGCGTAGCTCTCAATAGGAAGAATAGTGAGATAAGCCCTAATTGCAGGTCACAATCCCTTGAAGAATTTCTTTGCCTTTGCACGATCAGGTCTCATAGATTCTGGGGCAAAGAAGAAAAGTTCTTCAAACTTCTGTTGGTATTCCAGCATAGAGAGAGGTCCTTACACAAGAGCCAAAAATTGGGCTTCTTTGGCATTTTTCACCGCTTCAGGGAAATAGTTCTTACAAAATGCATCCTTAAAAATTTCATAAGTAACCACACCAGCATGCAAATCTTCAAGAATCAGACAGGTGGAGTTCCACCAAGCATCAGCTTCATACTGGAGCTTCTACTTAGTGAACAGAATCTTCTAAGCATTAGAACACTACAAATTGTGAAAAGCCTTCTCTGGTTCCCGCAGCCACTTATTCGGAAATAGAGTGTCCTTTGAAACACCAATAAAAGTTGGAACTTGCAACTTGAAAAAACTCTCCATCAGTCGGGTATGGGGAGTTCTAGCCAATCTTTCGCATATTAGCAGTAGTAAGGGTCTCATTATGCAGAGTCATAAAACCCGTCATCATTTGATTGAAGTGAGTAGCTTGCTGCTGCATAATATTTCCCATGATGTTGGCAATATCCTGGAAATTTCCCCCTGGTGGAGCACCAGGGAGATCACTGGCAGTCTAGCCATTCAAAAGAATCAGCTGACCGGGGGCACCATCAGGTATGGTCCCATTAGGTACTCTCCTAGACTCGCTACAATTAGCACCAGTGTTACGATTTCTCAAATTAATCATTCTGCAAAACTGCAGAAAATCAAAACACGAATTCGAAGATTCAACAATATCCATTTGATCACTTGCTTGGCATACTCAAATCAGACTTAGAATCATCAATATAGTCATCATATTGTGAAATCCAGCCCAAACCCTAATCTAGACACCCTATCTATTTTGGATGAAGAAGGGCTTGTTTGTTGTTTGACCTTGAAGTTGGACCTTGAGTGCAGTGTTGATATCTTCGGAAGGTCCTAGGAAGCCAAGTCAGACCTCTCCCTTCGTGTAGATCTGAAGTCCAAAGCGAAGGAAGAAGACTTTGTGGGCCATCTTAGTGGAAGGCATGGTGTAATATCCAGCCCTATTCTAACCCTGACCCTAACCCGGATCCACTGTTGTACTTAGGCCCGAAGACCCGAAGCGGTGGTAGAAGAGACTTATGGATCCTTTTGATTGATAATTATGATTCGGAGACCGAGCCCATGGACATTGACGATGATACCCCTTGCCTGAGTACATTGTCGGTGTTTAATGAAAGTCTGCGCATCGGAGAAGATTGATTTAGTTGAGGTACCTAATGACCTCCCGTGCACAATCCGAAGGTATTCCTCGAAACTAGACTTCTTGATAGAATTGCAGAAGAAAACCTCACTCAATTTGACCTTGTATAGCCTTTCAAAACCCCACTTGAAGTTGCTGAACTAAACCTGTTTTTCTGCTGAGAAATATTTTGGTCGATGCCATTGACCAAAGACCATCGACCAAAGTTCCCCAGTCAGCCAAGTTAATGATTCTATGGAATATTCCCTAATCTATTTATACTAGCCTCATGTTTTGAGCCATATTGCAATCATTTTCAAAGCAACTCCTAGGCATATGTGAAGGATACTCCACCAAAACTCATATCATTGATTCTTGTCTCCATCTACAACTACAAGGTATGATTCATCATTCCACTCTCTATTCTACCTTTTTCTATTCTTCTCTATTCCTCTCTTGCTGTTGAGACATTGGAGGTGGTGCTGCAACCTTGCAACCATCACTCCAAGTGTCCACTCATGCTTAACCTATGATCTTCTTAGCCATCTATTGATGCTATGCCCCCATCTCAAGCCTAGCATATGTATTCCTTGATTTTCCTCTTAACATCATGTCATTTTGTACAAAACTGAGTTGTATGGTATGCTATGTTCATGTTTATCACTATCATATGATTCCAATCGAATTTCTATAAGTTCCCCTAGCTATTGCATGCTATTTCTATGTCAATGCAATCAATTCCAATTCATGCCATGATGCTTGTCACTTGAACTTGATAGCTCAATTTGGGGCTTTCTATTTAGACCCTTAGATTATGTTAAATTCTTGATTTGTAGTGTCCTCATACTGTTCTTAAGCATTCCTCCAAGTTCCGGATTGATCCGAACCCCGGAAAACCAATTTCGGATCAAAACCCCCAAAATCCACTATTCTGTCCCAAAGAAGTTTTGGTCGATGCCATCGACCAAAGACCATCGACCAAAGTTGTTGCTGACAGCAACCTTAACCAGTTTTGACCCGATTAACATCCGATCTTCCCGATTCCTTCTCTAACTTATTATTGATGTTTGTTTAGGGTCTTAAACAATTCTTTTGGACCATTTCTTGGTATTCTCAATTCATCATCAACTCAACCTAAGGTAAGGATGGTTATCTCCATAAACATATAGGCCATCAACTTATGATTTGTGTTCATACTTAAAGAATAGAATCTCTTGATTGCTTTTAATTACTATAAGGCTGATATACATGTGTTAGGATAGTAATATCACAATTCATATTCTCTTGTCAATGTCAAATTATTATTCTTGATTACTTGTGTTTATGATGGTTCATTTCAATATCATGATTTAACTTTTATTATGAAGATGTATTGGATGCATGAGAAATGATGAACTTGAATACGTGATTGCCTACGTATAACTTGGGATTGCGGAGTCCTATTGACACTTCTGTCCTTGGGCATTGGAGGGAATAGTATGGGATGTTCTCCGAAGGTGCCTGTAAAATCCAGCTTTTACCTAACCTTGACCCGACCCGGTCATTGTTGTGTTTGTAGGTCCGAAGACCCGAAGTGGTGGTAGGAGGGACTTATGGGCCCTACTGGTTGATGACGTAATGTTGGAACTCCAGTTTATGGACATTGATGATGCTGCTCCTTCCTTGAGCACATTAGCTGTCACATCCTCCCAGCCGGTACCCTAACTGGCATACCCGAGAGTGTGATCCACAGCCCAAAAGATCAAGTTTAGGAACGATCATATCCATTTAGCACAATAACAAATCAAAAACAAGAACAAATCATTGTATTCTAATAAGTTAATAATAAAATTCAAGAAAAGATCTCAAAAGAATCACTAAGAATATCAGAGTGCGAAAACATGATACCAAATCAAAAGACAACTGTAGAGTATAGTGGAAATATACTCCACAACATATGCGGAAGGTAGATCGAAATCTAAGTAAAGCTCTAAGCTAATACAAGTAAAGTAAAAGATAAGTCTAGAAGAAACAAGAGAAATCTAATCCAAGTCTAGAAGAAACAAGAGAAATCTAATCCACATCTTCAGTCTGCTCTTCTTCATCTTCAGTCTTCATCTTCTTCACCTTGCCCTTCCTTATATGGACCGTCATCATATTTCAAACCTGCAGAGAAGTCTAACAAAAGATATGGTACAAAAGGAGTGAGTTTCGAAAGAAACCCAGTAAGGCAGTTAAATCCATAATAACATAAATGGCAGGATTTCAAAACAAACATAAATGCAATATGGTATGAGACAAACAATGAATGTATGAATCTAACTCTATGTATGCTGGTCTCTATTGGCATACATGCTTTAAGTCATAGCACCATACTTCTTTGGGAAGGTCTCATCACACAACGCCTTTTGGTAGTGGGTCCGGCATCCCTCGGGACATTCCATGGCTGGGGGTTAAGTCACCTCTCTCTCACATCACCATTGGTCTAAGTACTGGCGCATGTCAGGGTAAAGCCTAGCCAAATGCAAGTCTTCTACTTAGTTATATCAAGTCAGATCCAGATACGTCCATTCCTTGCCCCTGGCGATCCTTTCCGGTATCCTTCACACTAGAGTCCTCATAGTCCCTGACTACGGACTCATCAACCCTAATGGTTATCCACATATGGTAAACGGGAAGCTCTCACGTCCTCTCACGGGTTGGTTGCCGGTCTTAAGCGCCCGTGAGCCCAAGTCTAACCATATGCAACCCTACCAATAAATGGTCCCCACAATGTGATTCCTGTCCTCTCACGGGTTGGTTACCGGTCTTGAGCACCCACAAATCCCCATTGCTACCACGGGTCGTTCGGTCTCAATACCCCTCCGATTAGGGTCTGACATAACGGGACATCCTAGCCAAACACTACTAGACAGTCCTAAATATGTCATCCAACAGTTTAGGAAGGTGTCCAGAGGGCATCTCCGGAAACATCCCATAATATTCCCGTAGTTGTCCAAGGACAGAAGTGTCAAAAGGACACCTCTCCTTCCCGAACCATACTTAATCAATCACAATCACAAATCAATCATATCATACACATTTACAGTATATAGAAAATATACCATAATAAGATTCATCTCATATACAGTTGACAAATAAAGACTTTCATAAACTAAAGAAAGCAAGTAAATAATGCTACTGTAATTGAAGTAAATACAGCAGTAATATATTCATAAAAGAATCTAATTATGGTAACAAATCCAAAAGATTCTAATATAGAAACTAAAATCACACAATCTATGCTATTATAGAAGTAACCATCCTTACCTTATATAACTTGAAGAGAATCTCCAAGGATCAAGGAGAATCTTCCCAAACTTGGCAAGAAGGTCCTAAACAAGTATATATATCATATTAGGAAAGAAACCTAGAAGGAAAGATATCAAAACATCCAAAACAGACCAAATCTGGAGTTGCTGTACTCATTGGTCGATTGGATTGGTCTACTGTCTCAGTCGACCAACAGAGACAGTGGCCTTCAAAATCAGAGTTTGTAGAATATAGAACCGAATTTGGTGGCTCAAAAGGGTACCAAACAAGGGGGAAACTACTATGAAAGTATCCTAGTATATAGAGGACTTCAAAACACTAATCAAATCAAGTCTTCAAGTTACAAATTAGGAAACAAAAGTTACCATAATTAGATCAATCATGGTTCTTGAAGAATTCATAGTAAAAATCATGGACACGAACGATAGGATGATGGATCATTGATTGTGATAAAGAAATCATGAAAAGCATGCATAGATCTTCAAGAAAAATAGATCTAAGACTGAAGAACATGAATCTAAATAAGGAAACAAAACTTACCATAAATGTATCAGTTATGGTTTTCGAAGAAAGCATGGTATGATCAAGAAGAAAGAACTAAAGATTGACAGGTTACAACTCTTGTAAAGAAAACACAGCGATTAACTACTAATATGATCAATAAAACAGATCTAAGAAGATCAGAATTTGAATCAAAAGATGAACAAAGACAAGATCATGATTTAGATCATGATTCCTTCAAAAGCTTGCAATGATCATGGTTAAGATCATTGCATTAGCCATTAATCCTTAGGAAGATCATGAGGGATGAGTAGAGAGATGTTTGCAACAGAGAATGCTGCATCTTCTCTACTGTCTCAGCCCAAAAAGGAAAGAAAAACAGAGATGGAGAAGAAGAAGAGAGTGTAGACATACCTTTGATGCAAGAGGAAGAAGATTACTTGAGTTCTTGTGAGGGATCAACCAAGGATGCAAGGAAATTGATTAGAATGGAGTTCTAACTCGTTCCAGAGGCTTAGGAGGCAGAGGAGACGAACTAATCCCGAGATTGGACTTAAATAGAGCAACAAAGACCTAAATCTGGAAAACAGATCTCATTGGTCGATTGGATTGGTCTACTGGCCCAGTCGACCAATCAGTCGACCAATGGAGACAGCAAGGTACATATTGCACTGTTTTGGTCATAACTTCTTCGTTTGAAGTCCGATTGATCCGAAATTTGAAAGGGAACTTCACACAAACATACTAAGACTATCTAGCATGAATTTGACATCATCCATGGTCCAAAAATCAGTACTTTATTACTTGGGAACATGAGTTTCTAAATTGGAAACAACATGGTTCTCATAGCAAACTCACCATGGATTCAAGGGAAGAATTAGAGAGAACAAGGCTTCTCTCTAATGGAATATCAACAACATATCATAGGCAAGAATAACTAAATAGAAAATCAAAAGAATACTAATCCTAGAATGAGAGGAATCAAAAATAGAAACTTACTAGAATGCTTATATCAATGGTCAACATAGAAGGCTAAAATGGCTAGAAAGAAAGGGGAATTGATTCAAGGAGATGAAATACATTGGAACAGTAGTAAAGGCTAAGACCAAACATGTTAAACATTAATTAGAAAAGAAGCTACAGTAAAATGATCATGCTATCCAAAATTCAATCAAAATCAGTGAAGAATTGAGGAGATTCACCATGTGGTTTCAAGGAATGCATAGAGTGATTGGGGGTTCACTCTAAGACATAAGGAGATTAGAGAATAGGTAGTTATAGTAGTGTAACACCTTCTCCACAATCAAAACATCAAGATAGAACAGTAAGAAGAAGAAAAGAGAGAAGAAGGAGACAGAACACTGAAATCAAGGTCCAACATCAAGATGTAACATTAAACTAACCTTTCTTCACCTAAAATAGATAGGGTAAGCTGGCTAGGTTTGGGCTGGATTTCACATTAGCAGTGTTAAGTTAGAATCTGCGCACTGAAGAAAAGTGAGACAGTTGAAATATCAAACGGACTCCTGTGCATAATGCGAAGGTACTCCCTAAAACTAGACCTCTTGAGTGAACTGTAGGAGAAAACCCCATGCAATTTGACTTTGTATAGCCCTCCAAGTCCGCACCTAAAGTTGCTGAACTATTCTATAAAATTCTGAAGAAACATGTTTTGGTCGATACTATCGACCAAATGTATCGACCAACAGGTTTGCTGAACCCAGATTTAAAGATTCTTGGAATATTCTTTTCTATTTATTTATTCCTCGAGACTGGAGCCCTATTCTCGCGTTTTTAACATCTGGGAACGTGGGAGAGCCTCTCAAGAACTTTTCCTTGGTAGTGGTGAAGCATCTTCTTCACCAATCATTGCCAACCACTCATTCCTACTTTCTTGTTCCACTTTAAAGGTATGACTCTCTCTCCTAATCACTTTCTCACTCATCTTTTCTCTATTTCACTGTTGGGACCATGGCCAAGGTGCTGCAACCTTGCAAACACCTTGCCATGAACCTTCTAAACCCCATACAATGATGTTTTCACCGATATGACTATGATTGATTCACCTCATGATCATTAACTACACATTTCCATGATTTATTGCTTACCAACTTGCTTTATTTACCAAAACTGAGATGAAGCTTATGATTAACCTAATCTATACCTTGCATATGAGTTCAATGTTACTTCTAAATGATTCCCTACCTAATCCCCCATGTTTTTCCCCCAATTTGCATTAAGATGTAGCCAATGCCATGATCTACAATTCCTAACCTTGATATGTCAATTTGGGGATTTCCAAATGGACCATTGGATTATGATGATTTCTTGATAATTAGTGCCCCTATGTTGTGCTTAGACTATCCTCCAAGTTTCGTGTTGATCCGAGACCCGGAAGACCAAATCTGGGCAAAAATCCAAAAAGCCAGGTTGCTGTCCGAAAATTGATTTGGTCGATACTATTGGTCGATACTATCGACCAAATGTATCGACCAATAGAGTTGATGTCAGCAACTTTTGCCTAGTTCTTATTCGTTTGATCTCCAATTGTTCTGATTTCTTCTCTAACCTTTCATATATGCTTGTTTAGGACTTTAAGGCTATTTGGGCCACTTGCTTGTGATCTTGGACCATTCTCTTCTCCGATTCAAGGTAAGGATAGTTATCGATATAATTACCTAAGATATGGAATCTTGACTTGGTATCCCTAACTTAGTAAATATAGTTTCTATTTCATATTCTTATCATGTTAGACTTGCTACATATGTCTTTCAACAGTAGCTTTGTGTTTACATTATGTTATTTCAATGTCTTATCATGTTTATCAATTTCAATATATGATGACTTATGTCAAATGTCATGAATTGGATGTTTATTATGATGTTGTATCTTGTGAACTAATATGATGAACTTGGGCATGTGATTGCTTAAGTATAACTTGGGATTGAGGGGTACCCTACTGGTGCTTCTGTCCTTGGACATCGGAGGGAATAGTATGGGATGTTCTCCGAAGGTGTCCCTCGACGCTTCCTGGGTTATTGAATGACATACATAGGACTTGTCTAGATGTATGGCTAGGATGTCCCTATCATATCAGACCCGACTTGGAAGGGCATTGAGACCGAACAACCCGGGGTAGTAGTGTGGATTTGTGGGTGCTCAAGACCGGTATCCACTCCGTGAGAGGACATAAATTGCATTACGGTTACTCGAAAGGGGCCATTTATTGGTAGGGTTGCAAATGGCTAGACTTGGGCTCACGGGCACTCAAGACCGGTGAAATGATCCGTGAGAGGGACGTGAGAGCTCCCCGTTTACCATTTGTGGTGACCAATAGGGTTGATGAATCCGGTGAGTAATATCCGTGACTCTAGTGTGAAGGATACCGGAAAGGATCCCGAGAGGGGAGGAATGGACGTATTTGGAACTGACATGATATGATTAAGTAGATGACTTGCATTGGGCTAGGCTATACCTTGACATGCGCCAATACTTAGACCAAACGGTTATGTGAGAGAGTGGTGACCGAAACCCCCAACCATGGATTTGTCCGAGAGGGATGCAGGACCCAATTCCCCCCGGTGATGAGTGACTGAGACTACCTAAGGAAGTATGGTGCTATGACTTAAAGCATGTCTACCATAGATGACCAGCATACTTAGAATAAAATCATATTGCATTATATGCCTCATATCATCTGCATCATGTTATGATTATCTTGTGGTTTATGTGTGGTGGAATAACTTCCTTGCTGAGTTCTTTTGAACTCATTCCTTTTCTGTTGCAATATTTTGTTAGGCTATTCTACAAGTGATTACTCTGATGGCACACTCCCTGAGGCGGACCCGAATACCTCATACTACTATCCGAAGACTAGCTACATTGAAGACTTCGGTGACCGTACCGAAGAAGATCACCCGGCGTACCAGGGTTAGCCCTGGAGTTGTATGGGAGCAGTCATGTTGGATCTCCATGGTCCTCACCTTTGAAGAGGACATATCT
Organism: Hakea prostrata; assembly: GCF_041222555.1. Lineage (NCBI taxonomy): Eukaryota > Viridiplantae > Streptophyta > Magnoliopsida > Proteales > Proteaceae > Hakea > Hakea prostrata. Next base: position 25,998,374 of record NC_142606.1, read on the forward strand.
ATTGTGGAGGAGACTTATGAGTAGTTACCCCCCTTTTTTTTTGTGACAATTAAACTTAGAAGAATTGTAATAACTTTAGCTTATCTTCATAACTTGAGACTTGTACTTACCTAAATTTTGACCTCACTTCCGCTTGGTGAAGGAGTGGATTCCGCCCACTGCCTTCTTAATTTATCTGATTTGATATTTACTTTCGTACTTTGATTATCCTTGATATCTCATTCCTGAATTCTATTTTATTGATTGTAGCTTAATATTGATTGTTCATGATTGTGTTATTGTCGATGTGGCTGATGTGGTCTCTGAACTATGGATCTTCGGGGCTGTGGATCACATCTCGGGTATGCCAGATAGGGTACCGGCTGGGTGGATGTGACAGAGTGGTATAAGAGCCCCAGGTTCAGTAAGATCCTAACCACGGAAGCGATGATGGAACATTCCGAGTTACCGATCAAAAGGGTAACTCAACTAATCTTAGAGCTGAATAATAGATAAACGAGATTTGTGACTGAATAAATGAAACCTAACTGATTGTGGAATAAGACACAATAATATAAGTGAAACAACTTGATCTCATTAATCACATAAGAAAATTTTTACAAGTCTGAAAGAAATTACATTTGGGAAAACATAAAAGGAAATTCCTAATGCTATCTATCTAGGTGATCTACTCCGACGATCTGTCTGATCCCTCCTCGATCTGAACTCATCCTCGAGTCGTGTAAACCTCTCACCTAAAGTGTGCATGTATGTCTCCATCCTCATCTGTCGAGCCTCAATCCTCTCGAGTATGGAATAAATCGCAGATTGATGAGAAGCCACACCTGGAGCCTTAGAAGTCTGGTGAGATGGACCTTCATCCTTAGAAAATTGTGGAGCAGGAATCTCCTCATGCCCCTGATCATCATTCTGAGCTGGAGTTAGGGATACCAAGTCAAGATTTACTATCGATGTCGGCCTCATCATCTGATCTAACTGCATTACCAAGCCCCATCTTCCTGATCGACCATGCACAGAGGTCCTCACCTATCTCTATATCAGGAATCACCATTGTGTCCTCTAGATCCACCCGGAAGTACTGGAAGATGCATGTCAAGACCCGACCAAAAGCTAAGTTCCTGACCCCGGGAAGCTCAACTCGGTCTATCATGATATGCTGCATGATGTGAGCCAAGTCTATCTGCACGCCAGTGTAAATGCAATAGATGACTAATGCCTCCATAATCGTCACTCTATTGTGATGCCCTACCTTCGGAACAATGTTTCGCCCGAAAAAGCGAGCGATAACTCGAGCAGATGGTAGCATAGAAGTGCCACTCCTAGGCATGTAGCAGTTCTCATCGTCCCACAGAGTCATGCATACCTCGTGTGTCTCGTGTGGAAGAAGAGCCTCCATGATGTCAGTGCGAGGAGGAATCCACCAACAAAAGTCTGGTACGGACGGCACTCCCAAGATCGTAGCCAACTCGCTGGTGGTGAATATGATCTCAATGCCTCTGACCACAGAGCTGATGACAATCCGAGAACCCTCTCGCGGGTCATCCTCGAATCGGTAGGTCAGGTTACTATAGAAGTACCTGACAAGCTCTGGATAGACTGGATATGGTGTGGTGTACAAAGGTAGCCATCCCATTGCCTCTAACCTCTCCCGTATGCGAAAGGTCTCTAGCTCATCTAAGACTACCAACCGCCCGTACTCGATCGGTATGTCATAGAAGTAGCGCTCAAATAGGAACTCTGCTTGAGGTGAAATAAAGAGGTCCTCCTCGGTAACCTCCTGTCGTGGAGCATGCCCTATACCTCTGTCAGCCCTCCGTCCTCCTCTGGGCATGATGAACCTGTGGAGACAAGGAAGAAATTTCATTTTGATTAGTTCCCTTGTACATTTGTTAGATGAAGGGCATTTTCGTAATTTTTCGAGAAAATTAAAATTTTTGCGAAAATGCGATTCGAACATACTAGCATGTGCATAAGACTTGGATAAACATGCTGGGATGTTTCGTTTGGTGAAAATCTAACATTTTGGCCTTGTGGAAGTGAAAATTCAGCAAGATATGTGAAGGAAATCCCTCTTTGGGCTATGTTTGAGATTTTTTCAAAAGTTGGAATTTCGGAAAACCGAATGTGGGAACACCTTCCCCATGGTAAATTAGTCATGTGAGACTTGGTTTCATGTCAAAATTCAATTTGGTTTAAAAATGAGACAAGTGTTTGCAAAGTTGGAAATATTGAGATGAATAGTGATTTTTGGAACCTAAGAATGTGAAATCTTGTGTTTCATGCTTAGTTTTGGTTGTAGAATGGTGGGAGCATGTTTCTAAACGTCCCCAGACATGATTCTAACCATTAGCACCAACCATTTTGCAGTTTTGAAGGAAAACTATATCTTGGTAAATGAAAATGCAAGAAAAGAGAAGAAGAGAATGAGACTTGTGTTGTTGATCAATGCAAGCTTGCAGAGTGTTGGAAGCCTCAAATCACCCCTAAAACCCTTAGAGACCTTAAGAAGAAGTTTTCCCCAGAGCCAAGATTGAGATTGAAATGTTTTGAAATGAAACGAGTGGGCCATATATTCTGTTTTTCGCACAGGATATTTTTGGTCGATACTATTGGTCGATGCCATCGACCAAATGTATCGACCAATAGGGAAAAATTTCTGCTTTTGGGCTTTTTGTGGAAATCTGATTTGTGATTTGTTTCTTACCAATGTTGGACTATAATCTTGCTATGTTGATGAATTTAAGCATGTTTTGGGCATTCCTTGCTATTGTTCAAATGATCTTGACAAGTTTGACTTTCGATGTTGTAATTTCCAATGTTTGCAGAATGGTGCTTCTAAGGAATTGTTTGATTGGTTATGATAATTTTGGAGTTGAAGATGTGCCTGCTGGGACCCCGGACCAGCAAAGAAAAGGAGAGCACCCCACCCCTAATGGAGTCCCCGATGCTCCTGAAATCGGAAGCTTCAGAGACATTGCTAGCATTATGACCAACATGATGCAGCAACAGGCGGCACAGTTCAATCAAATGATGACCGGATTTTTGGCTATGTGAGAAGAGAACCGAGTAGGTGGTTCAAGAAACCCTGGCCGTGTAGCTCCGTATGTGGAGAGGTCCACTGAGATCCCGCATACCAAGCTGATGGAAAGTTTTCTTAAACTTCAAGTACCATCTTTTACCGGAATGACCAAGGACACCCTCTTTCCTAAAAAATGGTTGAGAGAACTGGAGAAGGCATTTAGACACCTGCAGTGTTCAGATAATCAGAAGGTGTTGTTTGTAGAACAGAAGCTTCAACATGAAGCTGATGCATGGTGGACCTCCACCAGGCCTATTCTCGAGAACCTTCATGCTGGTGTGGTTACTTGGGAGTTGTTTAAGGAAGCATTCTGTAGAAACTATTTCCCTGAGTTGGTGAAAGATGCCAAGGAGGCAGAATTTATGGCATTGGTGCAAGGTACCCTTTCTGTGCTGGAATACCAGCAGAAGTTTGAAGAACTCTTTTTCTTCGCTCTTGATTCCTTGAGTTCCGATGTTGCCAAGGCCAAGAAATTCTTCAAAGGGCTGCGACCTTTGATCAAAGTCCACCTCACTGCCTTACCACTTGGAGACTATGCTCAGGCCGTTGAGAATGCAAAGAAAATTGAGGAAATTGAGAAGGAGAATGCGCGAGCACAGAAACCTTGGCAATCCAGACCTTCTGGATTTGTTGATCGTACTGACCGTCGCTTTGTGAGGCCTGGACTGTACCCTACTCCCATCTATCAGCCCCGGAGTGTTGGGCCGAGTCCTAGTGCTGTTCATGTAGGCCAGTATGGCCAGTCTAGTGGGACCCGACTTGCAGGAATTGTTCAGCCTCCTCAACCTGGAATGGTGCACCCCAGGCCTGCATTTCAGAGATCTCCAGTGGCAGCCACCTCTGTTGGATCGAAGGATAATGTTTGCTTCTTTTGCAAACAGCCCGGCCATTTTGCCCGCCTCTGCCCCAAGAAGTCTGTTCAGCCCGGTGCTCCTGTTCGTAAGAGTGTCCCCGCTCCTCCTACCGGCGAGTCTTCGAGATATCCGGTGCACCGACCAAAAAGTATATATATATAATGTCATGATGTTGTTACAGGTACATTGTTAGTCGCTTCTTTACCAGCATTTGTGTTGTTTGATACGGGTGCATCTCATTCATTCATTTCATCTACTTTTGCTGTGAAGACTAACCTAACACCCAGATGTTTGTCTAGTTATTTGTCAATTTGTACCCCTGTTGGGTCTGCTGTTAAACTAGATAAAGTGTTAGAAGAATGTCCTGTTTGTGTTTGTGGTTTGAACTTGAAGGCAAGGTTGGTGTTGTTCGATATGAGAGATTTCGACGTGATCTTGGGAATTGATTGGTTGACATCCTACAACGCTGTGATCTTGTGCTCTTCAAAGAAGATCCAATTCCGATTGGAGGGGAATTCAGTTTTGGAGTTCCAAGGGAAGAAGGGAAGAGTGAGCAAGAAGACTTTGACCGCTTTAATGCAAGTCCACTCCCTGGTGGAAGATGCTTCATCTGGAAGCAAGGTCAAGGAAAAGAAAAGACTTGAAGATGTCAGTGTTGTTTGTAACTTTGCTGATGTGTTTCCAGACGATCTATCAGGACTACCCCCTTATAGAGAGGTTGAGTTCTCTATAGACTTAACTCCTGGAGCGTCTCCGGTGTCTAAGGCTCCTTACAGGATGGCGCCTACCGAGCTAGAGGAGTTGCAAACTTAGCTGAATGAACTCCTGGATAGAGGTTTGTGCAGCCAAGTGTGTCACCCTGGGGAGCTCCGGTCTTGTTCGTTAAGAAGAAAGACGGTAGTATGCGCCTATGCATTGACTACCGAGAGTTGAACAAGTTAACGATCAAGAATAGATACCCGTTGCCTCGGATTGATGACCTGTTTGACCAGTTGAAGGGCGCGTCTGTGTTCTCGAAGATTGACTTGAGATCGGGGTATCACCAGTTGAAAGTGAAGTCAAGTGATATCTTTAAGACGGCGTTCCGAACAAGGTATGGACACTATGAATTCAAAGTTATGCCTTTCAGTTTAACAAATGCCCGTGCCGTGTTCATGGACCTCATGAACCGGGTATTTCATGATGTGCTCGATAAGTTTGTGATCGTGTTCATTGATGACATCTTGATTTACTCGAAGAATGAGGAAGAGCATGCGGAACATCTGAACTTCACTTTGCAAAGGTTGAGAGAAAAGAAACTCTATGCTAAGTTTAGCAAGTGTGACTTTTGGCTCTCAAAGGTAGTGTTTCTTGGCCATGTTGTTTCAGCCGAAGGTATTCGTGTTGACCCGGAGAAAGTGCAAACGGTTACCGATTGGGAAAGACCAAAGACCGTGACTGAGATAAGAAGTTTCCTAGGATTGGCAAGATACTATTGGAGATTTATCGAGAATTTTTCTAGGTTGGCTGCCCCTATGACTAAGCTAACTAGAAAGGAAGAGAATTTCATTTGGACTGAAACTTGCGAGAAGAATTTTGAAGAGTTGAAGGTTAGATTGACAAGTGCCCCGGTTTTAGCTATACCTGATAGTTCCGGTGGGTTGACAGTCTACACCAATGCTTCCATGATCGGATTGGGTTGCGTGTTGATGCAACACGGCAAAGTTGTGGCTTATGCCTCTTGGCAATTGAAAGACTATGAGCGAAATTATCCCACTCACGACTTAGAGCTTGCCGCAGTTGTCTTTGCTTTAAAGATTTGGAGACATTACCTATACGGTGAGAAGATCGCTATCTTCACAGATCTTAAGAGTTTGAAATACTTCTTCACCCAAAAAGAGCTGAATATGAGACAAAGAAGATGGTTGGAGTTGGTTTCTGACTATGATTGCGATATCCAATATCACCCAGGCAAAGCAAATGTGGTTGCAGATGCTCTTAGTAGGAAGGGTCAGAGGAAGGATTTGAACTTGTGTGCTTTGAGTCGACCTTTGTTGTTGTCAATGGAAAGGTTTGGCTTAGAAGTGGTTCCTGAGGGTTCGGATTGTATTCTTTATGCCATGACGGCAAGATCCACCCTTAGAGACCGGATCGTTGCTTTGCAAAGTTTTGACCTTGAATTGAAAGAGAAGATTGAGAAGGTTGCCACAAATTCAGAAATGGACCCTGTTTTTAGTACATCTTTAGATGGTACTTTATTGTTTAGAGGTAGACTCTGTGTGCCTGCTGTTGATGAAATCAAGAAGGAAATATTGAAAGAAGCACACCAGTCGATCCTTACAATACACCCTGGAAGTACCAAAATGTATAAAGACTTGAGGGAACATTTTTGGTGGAATAGTTTGAAAGCGGATGTTGAAGACTTTGTTGCCAAGTGCGAGACTTGTCAGCGTGTTAAAGCTGTTCGTCAACCTCCGTCCGGATTGCTTCAGCCCCTTCCTGTTCCTAGTTGGAAGTGGGAAGATATCTCCATGGACTTCGTGACTAGCTTGCCGCGGACAAGTAAAGGAAATGACATTGTGTGGGTGATTGTTGATAGGTTGACTAAATCAGCCCATTTCATTCCTATGAAGATCACTTACACTTTGGACAAGCAGGCTAGACTTTATGTGGACAACGTGGTTCGTCTGCACGGAGTGCCGGTGAGTATTGTCTCTGATCGTGATCCTAGGTTCACCTCAAGGTTTTGGAATGGATTGCAGAAAGCCTTGGGAACCCAATTGAATCTGAGTACAGCTCATCATCCACAGTCTGATGGACAATCTGAGCGGACAATTCAAATTTTAGAAGATATGCTTAGATCTTGTGTGGTGGATATGGGTGGAAAATGGGATGAACACTTAGCTTTAGTTGAGTTTGCCTATAACAACAGTTATCAATCAACAATAGGCATGGCTCCTTTTAAAGCTTTGTACGGTAACACTTGTAGAACACCTTTGTATTGGACTGAGACAGGTGAAAGAAAAGTCTTAGGCCCGGAAATGATTGAAGCTACAAGTGCTATGGTCGACATGATTAGAGAAAGGATTAAGTCTGCCCAGTCAAGACAGAAATCCTATGCAGACAAGAGAAGGACCGATCTGAAGTTTCCAATTGGAGAGAAAGTTTTCCTTAAAGTATCACCTATGAAAGGAGTGATGAGAATCAATGTGAGAGGAAAGCTTAGCCCCCGCTTCATCGGACCTTTTGAAATCTTGGAAAGGGTTGGATCTGTTGCTTATCGCTTGGCCTTGCCTCCATCTCTTGCTGGAGTTCACAATGTGTTCCATGTTTCGATGCTTTGGAAGTACATAGAGAACCCGGAACACATACTACAGCAAGCACCCGAAGGACTTAGCGCCGATCTTTCTTACGATGAAGGACCAGCCGAAATCCTAGATAAAAAGGACAAGCAACTGCAGAATCACACCATCCCTTTGGTGAAGATTCGGTGGAAGAACCACACCCCGGAAGAAGCTTAATGGGAAAAGGAAGAAGAAATGAAGGAGAAGTTTCCTCATCTTTTTGGAAGCACAGGTACGCTATCAATTTCGAGGACGAAATTCTTTTAAGGGTGGGAGAATGTAAAATCCAGCTTTTACCTAACCTTGACCCGACCCGGTCATTTTTGTGTTTGTAGGTCCGAAGACCCGAAGTGGTGGTAGGAGGGACTTATGGGCCCTACTGGTTGATGACGTAATGTCGAAACTCCAGTTTATGGACATTGATGATGCTACTCCTTCCTTGAGCACATTAGCAGTGTTAAGTTAGAATCTGCGCACTGATGAAGGTACTCCCTAAAACTAGACCTCTTGAGTGAACTGTAGGAGAAAAACCCATGCAATTTGACCTTGTATAGCCCTCCAAGTCTGCACCTAAAGTTGCTGAACTATTCTGTAAAATTCTGCAGAAACATATTTTGGTCGATACTATTGGTCGATACTATCGACCAAATGTATCGACCAACAGGTTTGCTGAACCCAGATTTAAAGATTCTTGGAATATTCTTTTCTATTTATTTATTCCTCGAGACTGGAGCCCTATTCTCGCGTTTTTAACATCTGGGAATGTGGGAGAGCCTCTCAAGAACTCCTCCTTGGTAGTGGTGAAGCATCTTCTTCATCAATCATTGCCAACCACTCATTCCTACTTTCTTGTTCCACTTTAAAGGTATTACTCTCTCTCCAAATCACTTTCTCACTCATTTTTTCTCTATTTCACTGTTGGGACCATGGCCAAGGTGCTGCAACCTTGCAAACACCTTGCCATGAACCTTCTAAACCCCATACAATGATGTTTTCACCGATATGACTATGATTGATTCACCTCATGATCATTAACTACACATTTCCATGATTTATTGCTTACCAACTTGCTTTATTTACCAAAACTGAGATGAAGCTTATGATTAACCTAATCTATACCTTGCATATGAGTTCAATGTTACTTCTAAATGATTCCCTACCTAATCCCCCATGTTTTCCCCCAATTTGCATTAAGATGTAGCCAATGCCATGATCTACAACTCTTAACCTTGATATGTCAATTTGGGGATTTCCAAATGGACCATTGGATTATGATGATTTCTTGATAATTAGTGCCCCTATGTTGTGCTTAGACTATCCTCCAAGTTTCGTGTTGATCCGAGACCCGGAAGACCAAATTTGGGCAAGAATCCAAAAAGCTAGGTTGCTGTCTGAAAATTGATTTGGTCGATACTATCGACCAAATGTATCGACCAATAGAGTTGATGTCAGCAACTTTTGCCTAGTTCTTATTCGTTTGATCTCCAATTGTTCTGATTTCTTCTCTAACCTTTCATATATGCTTGTTTAGGACTTTAAGGCTATTTGGGCCACTTGCTTGTGATCTTGGACCATTCTCTTCTCCGATTCAAGGTAAGGATAGTTATCGATATAATTACCTAAGATATGGAATCTTGACTTGGTATCCCTAACTTAGTAAATATAGTTTCTATTTCATATTCTTATCATGTTAGACTTGCTACATATGTCTTTCAACAGTAGCTTTGTGTTTACATTATGTTATTTCAATGTCTTATCATGTTTATCAATTTCAATATATGATGACTTATGTCAAATGTCATGAATTGGATGTTTATTATGATGTTGTATCTTGTGAACTAATATGATGAACTTGGGCATGTGATTGCTTAAGTATAACTTGGGATTGAGGGGTACCCTACTGGTGCTTCTGTCCTTGGACATCGGAGGGAATAGTATGGGATGTTCTCCGAAGGTGTCCCTCGACGCTTCCCGGGTTATTGAATGACATACATAGGACTTGTCTAGATGTATGGCTAGGATGTCCCTATCATATCAGACCCGATTTGGAAGCGCATTGAGACCGAACAACCTGGGGTAGTAGTGTGGATTTGTGGGTGCTCAAGACCGGTATCCACTCCGTGAGAGGACATAAATTGCATTACGGTTACTCGGAAGGGGCCATTTATTGGTAGGGTTGCAAATGGCTAGACTTGGGCTCACGGGCACTCAAGACCGGTGAAATGATTCGTGAGAGGGACGTGAGAGCTCCCCATTTACCATTTGTGGATGACCAATAGGGTTGATGAATCCGGTGAGTAATATCCGTGACTCTAGTGTGAAGGATACCGGAAAGGATCCCGAGAGGGGAGGAATGGACGTATCTGGAACATACATGAGATGATTAAGTAGATGACTTGCATTGGGCTAGGCTATACCTTGACATGTGCCAATACTTAGACCAAACGGTGATGTGAGAGAGTGGTGACCGAAACCCCCAACCATGGATTTGTCCGAGAGGGATGCAGGACCCAATTCCCCCCGGTGATGAGTGACTGAGACTACCTAAGGAAGTATGGTGCTATGACTTAAAGCATGTCTACCATAGATGACCAGCATACTTAGAATAAAATCATATTGCATTATATGCCTCATATCATCTGGATCATGTTATGATTATCTTGTGGTTTATGTGTGGTGGAATAACGTCCTTGCTAAGTTCTTTTGAACTCATTCCTTTTCTGTTGCAATATTTTGTTAGGCTATTCTACAGGTGATTACTCTGATGGCACACTCCCTGAGGCGGACCCGGATACCTCATACTACTATCCGGAGACTAGCTACATTGAAGACTTCGGTGACCGTACCGAAGAAGATCACCCGGCGTACCAGGGTTAGCCCTGGAGTTGTATGGGAGCAGTCATGTTGGATCTCCATGGTCCTCACCTTTAAAGAGGACATATCTATTGTGGAGGAGACTTATGAGTAGTTACCCCCTTTTTTTTTTGTGACAATTAAACTTAGAAGAATTGTAATAACTTTAGCTTATCTTCATAACTTGAGACTTGTACTTACCTAAATTTTGACCTCACTTCCGCTTGGTGAAGGAGTGGATTCCGTCCACTGCCTTCTTAATTTATTTGATTTGATATTTATTTCCGTACTCTGATTATCCTTGATATCTCATTCCTGAATTCTATTTTATTGATTGTAGCTTAATATTGATTGTTCATGATTGTGTTATTGTCGATGTGGCTGATGTGGTCTCTGAACTATGGATCTTCGGGGCTGTGGATCACATCTCGGGTATGCCAGATAGGGTACCGGCTGGGTGGATGTGACAGTGCCTATCGACACTTTCCCGGGTTATTGGATGACATACATAGGATTGTCTAGTTGGGTGGCTAGGATTGTCCTTGTCGTGTCAGACATGAATCGGAAGGGCATTGAGATCGAATGACCCGTGGTAGTGTATGGTTTGATGGGTGCTCTAGGCCGGTAACCAATCCGGTAGGGGACATAAACCATACTACGGATACCCAAAAGGGGCCATTTATTGGTAGGGTTGCAAATAGCTAGACTTGGGCTCATGAGCGCTCAAGACCGGTAACCAATCCTTGAGAGGACGTGGGAGCTTCCCGTTTACTATTTGTGGATGACCAATAAGGTTGATGAGTCTGTAATCTGGGATTACGCTGACTCTAGTGTGAAGGATACTGGAAAGGATCGCCAGGGGCGAGGAATGGACGTATCTAGATCTGACTTGATACGACTGAGTAGATGACTTGCATTGGGCTTGGTTTTCTGTGACATGCGCCGGTACTTATACCAAACGGTGATGTGAGAGAGCGGAGACCGATTCCCCTACCATGGTTTTGAGATGACTTTACCCAATTACCATGGCATTCCCAAGATACGGAATAGGTTAAGGGAGAGTGATTGACAACCCAAAGAAGTACGGTGCTATGACTTAAAGCATGTCTACCCTAGAGACTAGCATTCATAGAGTTAGAATCACATCTGCATCATATGTTTCATCTCACATTGCATGATGTTATGTTTTGTATATGTATGATTTTAATTATGGAATAACTACCTTGCTAAGTTCTTCGAACTCATTCCTTTTGTACAAATGTTTTTAGATTATCCTACAGGTACTGAAGATTATGATGGCACCCCCTTCGAGACGGACTTTGATCCCGCATACTACCCTCCGGGTGGTATCTTCGGCGAAGATCAGAGTGTTGGTACCGAAGAGGATTACTATTCGCACCAGGGTTAGCACCGCGATAGTGCGAGAGCGGCAGAGCTGGGCTTTCTTCATCCATACCATTGAGGAGACGATCATTAGGATAGAAGAAACCCTAGTCTAGTGCCCCATTTCCCTGGTTTATCTACGGAACAATTGGACATGTAATTAACTTGCTTTGGATTATCTTTTGATACTTGGAGTTGTAAATAACTTAATTATACTTCATTTCCGCTGCTCTGAGAGAGTGATTATCACATATTCTCTCATCTTTATGATCACATTTATACTTTGACATTTCCTGTTTTCCGCACTCTGATTTATTGAATCTTATCTTATTCATGATATTTAGTATTAGTTGCTTTTACCTTGATTATTATTGTTCATGATTATGTTATCGTGTATGTGGGAGGCATGGTCCCTCGATTCTTGATCCTTGGATTGTGGATCACATTCCCGGGTATGCTAGATAGGGTACCGGCTGGGTGGATGTGACACATGGTGTTTGAATCAATACCCATGGTGATTGATGATGGAGTTCCCTTTTTGGAAGCCTTTTCTGTTTTAGAGATGAACTGCATCTTAGTGTTGAAGAGCATGGTTGATGGACTTGAGTCCTAGTTGGACATGTTTTTGAAGGCATTCCCTATGCTAGGAAAGTTGCTTGTTGAGTTGGGAAAAGCCCCATAAAAAATTTTGGGGTTTGGAGCTCGAAATCCCTAGTTCTAGGCTTGTTGTCAGCCTGGGTCAACTGGGCCAGTAGACCCAGCAATCGACCCATAGGTAGGGGCTTTTGTGTCAAACTTTGTTTTTTAGGGTTTTTGAAGCTCTATTTATTAGAATTTCGTGGTGATCAGCCCCATTATGTTGCTAAGACTCTGGAGAATGTGGGAAGGACCTTAGAACCTCCACTTCAAAGCCAAGGAAGATCCCCAAGCATCTGTTAGAGTTTCTCTATCGAATCTTCTTCTGCAAGGTTAGTAATTGATCTGTTTCTCTCTAGATCTACTCTCTCTTCTATTTTTTCTAATTTGTTTTGTTTGTGTTAAAGGTATTACACTACTATAATGGCCTATTCTCTGATCCTCATAGTCTTAGAGTGAATCCCCATTCACTCTATGTTCTTCCTTGAAGCCATATGGTGATGTTCCATGTATTTGATCTGGCATGAGATCATGAGTTACCCTCTCCTAATCTTCTACCTATCTTTATGATTGTGGAAAAGGTCTCACACCATTGTTTCAACCTTTCCTTCAATCCCTATAATTTGTGGGTGAATCCCTTTTCCCTTTCTACTTTGTGAATCTACCTTGGGTTTATTGTTAAGGAAAATTTTGGGTAACCTTCAAGAAAGGGTATCCCATTTGAGAACCTTGATTTTCATTTATTTGTTGGATCCTTTCCAATACCTTTCTTGACTTTGAAATACTATTCTTTCTTTCCCTAAAGTGAATCCTCATTCTCTCTAGCCTCTTCATAGAATCCACAGACTGTTTTCTCAGAAAACCCTAGTTTGAATCATATTAGGACTCTATATTTTGACCATGTCTGATGCTTAGACCTTCCTAAATAGTCTTAGTATGTTTTTGGGGAACTTGTCACATCCACCCAGCCGGTACCCCATTTGGAATACCCGGGATGTGATCCACAATCCAAGGATCAATGATCTGAGGTCCATGCCTCCCACATACACGGTAACACAATCATGAACAGTAATAATCAATGGTAAAAACAGTTAATACTAAATATCATGAATAAGATAAGACTAAATAAATCAGAGTGCGGAAGGCAATAACATTAAAGCATAATCATAAGGGTGAGAGAAGGTATGATAACCACTCTCTCAGAATAGCAGAAAAGAAGTGTGATAACGTCAAATACATGTCTAAGTGTCAAAAGGTAAACTCAAAGATAAGTTAGTTACAAGACCAATGGTTCCACAAATACACCAGGGGAATGGGGCACTATGCTAGGGTTTCTTCTATACTAATAGTAGTCTCCTCAACAAGACGGATGAAGTAAACCCAGTACTGCCGCTCCCCGCACAACCGTGGGGCTAACCCCGGTGCGAATAATAATCCTCCTCGGCTCCAATATACGAATCCTCACCGACGCCACTACCCGGAGGGTAGTATGTGGAATCATAGTCCGCCTCATAGGAGGTGCCATCGTAATCTTCGGTACCTGGAATGTAATCTAAAACATTTGCACAAAAGGAATGAGTTCGAAGAACTCAAGCAAGGAAGTTATTCCATAATTAGAAATCATACACATTCGTAACATATAATAATGCAATGTGATATGGAACATATGATGCAGATATGAGCCTAACTCTATGAATGCTGGTCTCTAAGGTAGACATGCTTTAAGTCATAGCACCGTATTTCTCTAGGTCGTCAGTCACTCTCCCATTTCCATTTCTTAGGAATGCCCGGGGAAGATCGGTAAAGTCATCAAAAACCATGGTAAGGGGAATCGGTCACCGCTCTCTTACATCACCATTTGGTCAAGTATCTTGGCGCATGTCACGGTAAAGCCTAGCCCAATGCAAGTCATCTACTCGATCGGTCAAGTCGATTCAGATACATCCATTCCTCGCCCCCGGCGATCCTTTCCGGTATCCTTCACACTAGAGTCAGCGAAATCCCAGATTTCGGACTCATCAACCCTATTGTTCATCCACATATAGTAAACGGGAAGCTCTCACGTCCTCTCACGGATTGGTTACTGGTCTTGAGCTCCCGTGAGCCCAAGTCTATCCATATGCAACCCTACCAATAAATGGCCCCTTTCAGGTATCCGTAGCATGGTTTATGTCCCCTACCGGATTGGCTACCGGCCTAGAGCGCCCATCTAACCATACACTACCACGGGTTGTTCGGTCTCAATGCCCTTCCGATTCGGGTCTGACACGACAAGGATGAACCTAGCCACACCACTAGACACTCCTATGTATGTCATCCAATAACTCGGGAGAGTGTCGATAGGCACCATCGGAGAATATCCCATACTATTCCCTCTGATGCCCAAGGACAGAAGTGTCAGTAGGACACCCTCCAATCCCAAGTCATATGTAAGCAATCACACATCAGATCTCATCATTTCTCATGCATCCAATGCATATTCATAATAGTACTCAAATCATGATATTGAAACGAATCATTATAAACATAAGCAAATCAAAATGATAGAGTAACACAACAATTGTATAAAGGTTTAAATATTACTGTTCCAACACATATGTATCAGTATCATAATGATTGAAAGAATTTAGGGACTTCATTCTTTGAATAAAGCATAGTTCAATATTTGATGACTTATATGTTTATGGATATAACCATCCTTACCTTGGATGAGTTGATGATGAATTGAGAATACCAAGAATAGTCCAATAGAAGTGTTAAGGCCCTAAACAAACATCAATAATAAGTTAGAAAAGAAGTCGGGAAGATCGGATGTCATTCGAGTCAAAACTGACCAAGGTTGCTGTCAGCAACAACTTTGGTCGATGGTTTTGGTCGATGGTATCGACCAAAATGATCGACCAAAATAGTCCTTGGGCAGAATAGTGGATTTTGGGGATTTTTTGTCCGAAATGAGTCTTCCGGTGGTCGGATCAATCTGGAACTTGGAGGCATACTTAAGAACAGTAGTAGGACACTATAAATCAAGGAATTAACCCAATCCAATGGTCTAATTAAAAAGCCCCAATTTGAGCTATCAAGTTCAAGTGATAAACATCATGGCATGAGTTGGAATTGATTGCATTGATGAGGAATAGCATGCAATAGCTAGAGGAACTAATAGAAATTCGATTGGAATCATATGGCAATGTTAAACATGAACATAATACACTTTATAGCTCAGTTTGATATCAAATGGTATGATGTTAATAGGTAAAGCATGGAATACATATGCTAGGCATGAGATATAAGCATTAGCATCAATGAATGGCTAAGGGAATCATGGATTGAGCATGAGTAGGCACTTGGAGTGGTGGTTGCATGGTTGCAGCACCATTCCAAATATCCCATCAGCAAGATGACAATAGAAAGGAGTAGAAAATGGTAGGGTAGAGAGTGGAATGAAGAGTCTTACCTTAGTGTAGAAGATGAATGCAAGAATCAATGATGAACTAAGTGTCTTGGATGAGATACCCTTCACACTAACCAAGGAGCTGCTTTGGGAAGCTCTCCCCACGTTCCCAGGTGAGAAAAATGATTGCAAAAGGCTCAAGGCTCGAGGTCATATTAAATAGAAAAGGAATATTCCATGGAATCATTAACTTGGTAGACTGGGACATTTTGGTCGATGCTTTTGGTCGATGGTATCGACCAAAATGATCGACCAAGATGATTTCAGCAGAAAACTCAGGTTTAGAACAACAACTTCAAGTAGGGATTTGAAAGGCTATACAAGGTCAAATTGAGTGAGGTTTTCTTCCACAATTTAATCAAGAAGTCTAGTTTCGGGGAATACCTTCGGATTGTGTACAGGAGGTCATTTGGTACATCAACCATATTAATCTTCTCCGATGCGCAGATTTTCCTTAAACACTGACAATGCATTTAAGCAAGGGGTATCATTGTCAATGTCCGTGGGCTCAGTCTCCAAATCATGATCATCAATCAGGATGGTCCATAGATCTCTTCTTCCACCGCTTCGGGTCCTCGGACCTGAATACAATAGTGGATCCGGGTCAGGGTCAAGGTTAGAATAGGGCTGGATATTACAGAACTCCCCTTCGAATTTTGGAGTAATCAGACTTCAAACAAAGAAGTTATGACCGATTTAGGGTTTGCTGTCGCGTATTGTTCACTCGGTTGACTTGCTCAAGCTGCCCAGCAATCGACCCACTGAGTCAGCAATTCCAATTTTGTTATGTTTTGACTCCTATCTCTTGGATTGACTTCTTATGACCTATACATGTTTTCTCAAGCTTGTTTAGGTGATTTTGGAATTGATCTCTAATCTCTTACTTGAAGATTATAATTTCAAAATATGAGGTGAGTACTCCACTCACAATATGCATATTTACATACCTTGTTATGATGTGATTCGAATGTATGATTTAGCTACTATTGTTTTACCCTCTTAACATTGTATCACTTCTGTAATTGCAGTAGCATGTTCATATTGTGATTTACATATTGGAATTGATGATTTAATGTTGTGAATGAGATTTGGACTATGATGTAAATGTGGATGCGAATGTGATATATATGGAATAATGATATGATGTGAATGCCTAGGTTGTAGTTGTGGAATGGGGAATGCCCTTTTGCAATTTCTGTCTTTGGACACTAGTGGAGGTGGTATGGAACGCTTTCCCATGGTGCCCCTTGGCACTTTCCCTGACTACTGGTTGACATACCTAGGATTGGTTTAGAAGTGTTTGGCTAGGAAACCCTTGTCATATCTGACCCCATCGGAAGGGGAATTGAGACCGAGTGACCCGAGGCAGCAATGGGGATTTGTGGGCGCTCAAGACCGGTAACCAACCCGTGAGAGGACATGAATCACATTGTGGGGGCCATTCATTGGTAGGGTTGCATGTGGTAGACTTGGGCTCGTGGGTGCTTGAGATTGCGGGAAGCATGAGAGGACACTAGAGCTTCCTATTTACTATGTGTGGATGACCAATAGGGTTAAGAGTTTACGTAGCCAAGAAGGAGACGGTGATTCTAGTGGGAAAGGTATCGGAAAGGATTGCGAGAAGCGAGGAATGGTCGTATCTAACCCTGAGTAGATGTGACTCAGTAGATGACTTCCACTGGGCTAAGATTAACCCTGTACATGCGCCAATACTCAGACCAAATGGTGATGTGAGAGATTGTTGACCTAAACCCCAACCAAGGTATGTCCTGGAAGGTTTCAGGACCCATTTACCAAATGGAGAACCTAAGATGTTGGGAAGGCTGAGGGAGAGTGATTTGAGACCCACCTAGAGGAGTATGGTGCTATGACTTAAAGCGTGTCTGCCAATAGTGACCAGCATACATATATAGAGTTAGAAGCATCCTTGCATTTATTGTTTCATATCATTGTATTTATGTTTGTGAAATCCAGCCCAAACCTAGCTAGGACACCCTATCTGTTTTGGGTGAAGAAAGGTTAGTTTAATGTTTGACCTTGAAGTTGGACCTTGATAACAGTGTGGCTACCCTTTGAAAACCTTAGGAAGTCATGTCAAACCTTTCCTTAGGATAAATCCAAGGTCCCGATGTGAAGGAAGAAGTCTTTGTGGGCTCTCTCTGTAGAAGACATGGTGTGTGACCCAAAACCCATGGATATTGTTGATGGTGATCCATACTTGGAAGCATTGTCAATGTTTAGTGAGAAACTGCGCATCGAAGAGGGGTGAATTATTTGAAGTACCTAATGAACTTCCATGCTCAATCCGAAGGTATTTCTAGAAACTAGGCTTCTTGATTGACTTGTAGGAGAAAACCCCACTCAATTTGACCCTGTATAGCCCTCTGAATCCCTGTCCAAAGTTGCTGAACTGTGCATTGGTCGACTGGTTGGTCGATTGGGGCCAGTAGACCAATCAATCGACCAATGGTGTGTTAAATCCGAGAAAATCTTCGATTTAGGGTTTTTCACTCTCTATTTAACCCTACTTCGAGTTTCTTAGTTACAGCTGCCTCCTAAACACCCAAAGAACGTGGGAAGACCTTTCCAAAATTTTTTTCGGTGATTTCGAAGATTCCTCTGGCAAATCGAAGCCTCTCATCTCTGATCTGACAATTCAAGGTTAGTATCTCTTCTACATTCTAAATTTTTATTCCTTCTTCGATCTTGTTCTTGATTGAGATCAGGAAGAAGATGCTGCATTCTTGCAACCATCTATTCCATGATCTCATTATATTCCTTGAGATCTATGATCATCATTGTGATCTTAACCCTAGCCGAATATTTTCTTCAAACCCTGACCCTTGTTTGATTTTTTTTGGAAACCTTTGGTAACCTCCCATGTGAGGGTTGTCACATCCACCTAGCCGGTACCCTATCTGGCATACCAGGGATGTGATCCACTGCCCCGAAGATCCATAGTTCAGGGACCACATCATCCACATCGACGATAACACAATTATGAACAATCAATATTAAACTAACAATTGATAATAATAGAATTCAGAAATGAGATACCAAAGATAATCAGAGTACGGAAATAAATATCATATCAGATAAATTAAGAAGGCAGTGGGCGGAATCCACTCCTTCAGTCAGGCGGAAGTGAGGTCAAAACTGATTAACATGTAAATCCCAAGTTATGAAAATAAGTCAAAGTTATTACAATTCTCCCAAGTTTAATTGTCACAAAAAGGGGGGAGGGGGCAGCTACATATAAGTCTCCTCCACAATAAATAAATCTTCTTCAAAAGCGAAGACCATGGAGATCCAAAATGGCTGTTCCCATACTACTCCAGAGCTAACCCTAATACGCCGGAGGATCTGCTTCGGTACCGTCACCGAAGTCCTCATTGTAGCTAGCCTCCGGATAGTAGTATGAGGTATCCGGGTCCGCCTCAGGGAACATACCATCAGAGTAATCACCTGCAGAGTAGCCTAGCAAAATATTGCAACAGAAAAGGGATGAGTTCAAAAGAACTCAGCAAGGTAGTTATTCCACAACACATAAGCCACAAGATAATCATAAAATGATGCAGATGATATGAGACATATAATGCAATATGATTCTACTCTAAGTATGCTGGTCATCTATGGTAGACATGCTTTAAGTCATAGCACCATACTTCTTTAGGTAGTCTCAGTCACTCATCACCGGGGGAAATTGGGTCCTGCATCCCTCTCGGACAAATCCATGGTTGGGGGTTTCGGTCACCACTCTCTCACATCACCATTTGGTACAAGTATTGGTGTATGTCAAGGTTGTCACATCCTCCCAGCCGGTACCCTATCTGGCATACCCGAGAGTGTGATCCACAGCCCGAAGATCAGGTATCAAGTAATCAACCTCCCACATAAACAATAACATAATCATGAACAATAACAATAAAAGTGCGGAAGATAAACCATAGATCCAAATAAGGAGAGAATGAATCATATATAAATCAGAGTACTAGATATAGTCAGAGTGTCTAAATCAGATAAGTAAAGTGAGGCGAAATCCCACTCTACAACCAGCGGAATAGTAGTTCTAAAAGAGAATAAGCAAGACATAATCTAATCCCAGTAGCAGGTACAATAGGTAACTAAATTGTTCTCAACATTATAGACAACATCCCTATAAGTATAAATCTCATAAACAGCACAAGGGCGCTTCCACTCAATGGTCGGACTAAGCATCGTACGGAGCATAACCACTCGCGGGATCTTCAGTGTAATTGTTGTAACCGCAATCACCTTCCTGGAGTTATGCCTCTTCTCCTTGCGCTTCTTCATAGGGGTCGTCATAATATTCAGTACCTGTAGAATAGTCTAACAAACATTGTACAATAAAGGAATGAGTTTCAAAGAAACTCAGTAAGGCAGTTAAATCCATAATAACATAAATGGCAGGATTTCCGAACAAACATAAATGCAATATGGTATGAAACAAACAATGAATGTATGAATCTAACTCTACATATGCTGGTCTCTATTGGCAGACATGCTTTAAGTCATAGCACCGTACTTCTTTAGGAAGGTCTCAATCACTCATCATCAGTTGGTAATGGGTCCGGCATCCCTTGGGACATTCCATGGCTGGGGGTTAAGTCACCACTCTCTCACATCACCATTGGTCTAAGTACCGGCGCATGTCAGGGTAAAGCCTAGCCAAATGCAAGTCTTCTACTTAGTTACATCAAGTCAGATCTAGATACGTCCATTCCTCGTCCCTGACGATCCTTTCCGGTATCCTTCACACTAGAGTCCTCATAGTCCCTGACTACGGACTCATCAACCCTACTGGTCATCCACATATGGTAAACGGGAAGCTCTCACGTCCTCTCACGGGTTGGTTACCGGTCTTAAGTGTCACGCCCTCCCAGCCGGTACCCTATCTGGCATACCCGAGAGTGTGATCCACAGCCCGAAGATCAGGTATCGAGTGATCAACCTCCCACATAAACAATAACATAATCATGAACAATCATAACAAGAGTGCGGAAGATAAATCATAGATCCAATAAAGAAAGAATGAATCATAAATGAATCAGAATAATAGATATAATCGAGTATCAAACGGATAAGTAAAGTGAGGCAAAATCCCACTTTACAACCAGCGGAAAAGTAGCTCTAAAGAATAAACTAGACAAAACCTAATCCCAGTAGCAAGTACATTGGGTAACTAAATTGTTCTCCACTTTATAGACAACATCCTTGTAAGTGTAAATCTCATAAATGGCACAAGGACGCTTCCACTCAATGGTCGGACTAAGCATCGTACGGAGCATAACCACTCGCGGGATCTTCAGAGTAATTGTGGTAACCGCAATCACCTTCCCGGAGATATGCCTCTTCGCCTTGTGCTTCTTCATAGGGACCGTCATAGTACTCAAGACTGCAGGATAGTCTAACAACATTGTACAATAAAGGAATGAGTTTCAAAGAAACTCAATAAGGCGATTAAAATCCATAATAACATAAATGGCAGGATTCCAGAACAAACATAAATGCAATATGATATGAGACAAGCAATGAATGAATGAATCTAACTCTATGTATGCTGGTCTCTATTGGCGGACATGCTTTAAGTCATAGCACCGTACTTCTTTAGGAAAGTCCACTCACATCCTCAACCATTTAAGATATCTTGGATTCTCTCACGGATCATTTCACCGGTCTTGAGCAGCCGATTGGTAATGGGTCCTTCATCCCTCGGGACAAACCTTGGCGGGGGGTTAAGTCAACACACTCTCTCACAACCATTTGGTATAAGTACTTGGCGCATGTCGGGTAAAACCTAGCCAAATGCAAGTCTTCTACTTAGTTACATCAAGTCGGATCCGGATACGTCCATTCCTCGTCCCCGACGATCCTTTCCGGTATCCTTCACACTAGAGTCCTCATAGTCCCTGACTACGGACTCACCAACCCTATTGATCATCCACATATGGTAAACGGGAAGCTCTCACGTCCTCTCACGGGTTGGTTACCGGTCTTAAGCGCCCGTGAGCCCAAGTCTAACCATATGCAACCCTACCAATAAATGGCCCCCACAATGTGATTCCTGTCCTCTCACGGGTTGGTTACCGGTCTTGAGCGCCCATGAATCCCCATTGCTACCACGGGTCGTTCGGTCTCAATACCCCTCCGATTAGGGTCCGACATAACAGGACATCCTAGCCAAACACTACTAGACAATCCTAGATATGTCATCCAACAGTTTAGGAAGGTGTCCAGAGGGCATCTCCGGAAACATCCCATAATATTCCCGTAGTAGTCCAAGAACAGAAGTGTCAAAAGGACACCTCTCCTTTCCAAACCATACTTAAGCATACACATGCATCAATTCATATCATCACATATATGGTAACTTCATATATGGAAAGAAATCAATAATTACAATCACTTTTATAACATTGGTAAGTAAATCATACATGAATCAATTTAATATGAATAAGTAATGCTACTGTAATCAAAGTTATGCAACAGTAGTATATCATTGTAAGAATCTAATTTAGGAATCATATCTATGATATTCAAATATAGAAACTAGATTCATGCTATCTATGTAATTAAGGAAATAACCATCCTTACCTTTTATAACTCGCAAAGGAATCCTAAGAAATCAAGTAAGATCTCGGCAAACTTGAGAAGAAGGTCCTAAACAAGTATATACAACATATTAGGAAAGATCCCTAACAGAAAAGATACCAAAACATCCAACATAGACCAATTCCGGAGTTGCTTGTACTCATTGGTCGAGTGGATTGGTCGATCTGGTCCAGTCGACCAATCGATCGACCAATGCAGACGATAACCTAAAAAAACAGAGTTTTAAGATATGAAATCCGAATTTGGTGGTTCAAAAGGGTACTAATCAAGGGGTAGACTACATCAGTAGTATTCTAACATATAGGGGACCTCAAAACACTAATCCAATCAAGATATCAAGATCCAAATTAGGAAACAAAAAGTTACCATAATTAAATCAACCATGGATCTTGATGAATTTGAAATAGAAAACAAAGACAAGAACAATAGGAGGATGGATCATTGCTTTAGGTAAAGGTATCATGAAAACATACTTAGATCTTCATGGAATAAGGCTTAGAAGCATAAATCTAAATAAGGAAATAAAACCTACCATATATGTAACTACCATGCATCATGAAGAACACATAGTAAGGTAGAAGAGAACAACTAGAGATTTATAGATTATGGATCATGGAAGGAAAACACGATAATTAACTACTAACATGATCAACATAGAAGATCCAAAGAGATCAGAATTCAGATTAGAAGTTTAACAAAGATTAGATCATGGTTTGATCATGATTCCTTCAAAAGCTTGCAATGATCATGGTTAAGATCATTGTTCTAGCCTCAAATCCTTAGGATGATCATGAGAACATGTTCGAGAGATGTTTGCAACAGAGAGAATGCAGCATCTCTTCTACTGTCTCAACTCAAAAAGGAAAGAAAAACAAAGATGGAGGAGAAGAAGAGAGAGTAGACATACCTTTTGATGCAAAAAGAAGAGTTTCGACGAAGATCCGTCAAGAAAACACCAAGGATGCAAGAGAGATGACTTGCAGAGGTCTTTGGTTCGTTCCGAGAGAGTTTGGAGGCAGCAAATACGAAGTGGACTCGAGATTGGACTTAAATAGAGCAAGAACAACCTAATTGCCAAAGACAACACTCATTGGTCGAGTGGATTGGTCGACTGGTCCAGTCGACCAATCAGTCGACCAATGCTGACAGCAAGACCAAAACAGGGAATTGAAGGTCCAGATCAAATCCAATCCTAAAGGGGTTTTGCACACAAGTCAAGTGACTTACCTAATAGGTAGAAATGCCTTCAAACCAAGATAGAGAGCACTCCAAGTCCATCAACTAATCAGATCTTCATCAGGATTCAGTTTACATAAATAGAACCTCATCATCAACTTTCATGGATTCAAAGCCAGACACCAAGTCCTCCACTGGGATGGCCCAAAGCTGACTTCTTACTTTACTTCGGGTCATCGGACCTACAAATAACAAGGTTTCCGGGTCAAGGTTAGGGCTGGGTTTTACATTAAGCGCCCGTGAGCCCAAGTCTATCCATATGCAACCCTACCAATAAATGGCCCCCACAATGTGATTCCTGTCCTCTCACGGGTTGGTTACCGGTCTTGAGTGCCCATGAATCCCCATTGCTACCACGGGTCATTCGGTCTCAATACCCCTCTGATTAGGGTCTGACATAACGAGACATCCTAGCCAAACACTACTAGACAATCCTAGATATGTCATCCAACAGTTTAGGAAGGTGTCCAGAGGGCCTCTCCGGAAACATCCCATAATATTCCCATAGTAGTCCAAGGACAGAAGTGTCAAAAGGATACCTCTCCTTTCCAAACCATACTTAAGCATACACAAGCATCAATTCATAACATCACATATATGGTAACTTCATATATGGAAAGAAATCAATAACTACAATCAATTTGTATATAACTGGTAAGTAAATCATACATGAGTCAATTCAATATGAATAAGTAATGCTACTGATATCAAGACAGTACCACAGTAGTATAACATTATAAGAATCTAATTAAAGAAATAACTTAACAAGATTCAAATATAGAAACTAAGATTTACAATTCATGTTGTTAAAGAAGTAACCATCCTTACCTTTAATAACTCGCAAAGGAATCCTAAGAAATCAAGTAAGATCTTGGCAAACTTGAGAAGGAGGTCCTAAACAAGTGTATACAACATATTAGGAAAGATCCCTAACAGAAAAGATACCAAAACATCCACAACAGACCAATTCTGGAGTTGTTGTACTCATTGGTCGAGTGGATTGGTCGACTGGTCCAGTCGACCAATCAGTCGACCAATGCAGACAGTAGCCTATAAAATCAGAGTTTTAAGATATAAAATCCGAATTTGGTGGTTCAAAAGGGTACTAATCAAGGGGTAAACTACATTAGTAGTATCCTAACATATAGGGGATCTCAAAACACTAATCAAATCAAGTCATCAAGATACAAATTAGGAAACAAAAAGTTACCATAATTAGATCAATCATGGTTCTTGAAGAATTCAAGATAGAAATCAAAGACAAGAACAATAGGAGAATGGATCATTGCTTCAGGTAAGGGTATCATGAAAAGCATACTTAGATCTTCAAGAAAATAGACCTAAGAGCATAAATCTAAATAAGGAAACAAAACCTACCATATATGTAACTATCATGATTTATGAAGGAAACATGGTATGGTAGAAGAGAAACAACTAGAGATTGATAGATCATGGATCATGAAAAGAAAACACAGCAATTGACTACTAACATGATCAATCTAGTAGATCCAAGGAGATCAGAATTCAAATCAAAAGATAAACAAAGACTAGATCATGGTTTGATCATGATTCCTTCAAAAGCTTGCAATGATCATGGTTAAGATCATTGTTTTAGCCATTAATCATTAGGAAGATCATGAGAGACAAGTCCAGAGATGTTTGCAACAGATAATGCAGCATCTCCTCTACTGTCTCAACTCAAAAAGGAAAGAAAAACAGAGATGGAGGAGAAGAAGAGAGTGTAGACATACCTTTGATGCAAAAGGAAGAGTTTTGACGAAGATCCGTCAAGAAAATCACCAAGGATGCAAGGGAGATGACTTGCGAGAGGTCTTTGGTTCGTTCCAAAGAGTTTGGAGGCAGAAAATACGAAGTAGACTCGAGATTGGACTTAAATAGAGCAAACAAGACCTAATTGCCAAAGACAGCACTCATTGGTCGAGTGGATTGGTCGACTTGTCCAGTCGACCAATCAGTCGACCAATGCAGACAGCAATTCCAAAACAGGGAATTGAAGACCCAGATCAAATCCAATCTTAAAGGGGTTTTGCACACATATCAAGTGACTTACCTAATAGGTAGAAATGCCTTCAAACCATGATAGAGAGCACTCCAAGTCCATCAACTAATCCGATCTTCATCAAGATTCAGTTTCCATAAATAGAACTTCATCATCAACTCTCATGGATTCAAAGCCAGACACCAAGTCCTCCACTGGGATGGCCCAAAGCTGACTTCTTACTTTACTTCGGGTCACTGGACCTACAAATAACAAGGTTTCCGGGTCAAGGTTAGGGCTGGGTTTTACAAAGGTAAAGCCTAGCCCAATGCAAGTCATCTACTTAATCATATCATGTCAGTTCCAGATACGTCCATTCCTCCCCTCTCGGGATACTTTCCGGTATCCTTCGCACTAGAGTCACGGATAATACTCACCGGACTCATCAACCCTATTGGTCATCCACAAATGGTAGACGGGAAGCTTTCACGTCCCCCTCACGGATTATTTTCACTGGTCTTGAGTGCCCGTGAGCCCAAGTCTAGCCATTTGCAACCTTACCAATAAATGGCCCCTTTCGGGTAACCACAATGCAATTTATGTCCTCTCACGGGGTGGTTACCAGTCTTGAGCGTCCACAAATCCACACTACTACCACGGGTTGTTCGGTCTCAATGCCCTTCCGATTCGGGTTTGATATGATAGGGACATCCTAGCCAAACGCCACTAGACAAGTCCTATGTATGTCATCCAATTACCCGGGAAAGCGTCGATGGACACCTTCGGAGAACATCCCATACTATTCCCTCCGATGTCCAAGGACAGAAGCACCAGTAGGGTACTCCTCAATCCCAAGTTATACTTAAGCAATCACATGCCCAAGTCATCATTTCAATTCACAAGATGCAACATCATAATAAACATTTGATTCATGACATTGACATAATTCATCATATATTGAAATTGAATTATTTATTGATATATTGTTTAACGATTAGCTTATGCTTTTATATTCTCTTTTATATGATGAAGTGTTGATTGAGTATGTCATGACTGATCTGAGAATGTGTTTGACTAGGTATAGTTTCGGATTGAGAGGTGTCCTTTTGACTCTTTTGTCATTGGACATTCCCAGAAATAGTATGGGATGTTTCCGGGGTTGCCCATTGACGCTTTCCCGAATCATTGGTTGTCATACCTAGGGCTGTCTAGCAGTGTTTGGCTAGGATGTCCCCGTTATATCATACTCGAATCGGAAGGGTATTGAGACCGAACGACCCGTGGTAGCAATGTGATTCACGGGCGCTCAAGACCGGTAACCAACCCTTGAGAGGACGGGAATCACATTGTGGGGGCCATTTATTGGAGGGTTGCATATGGATAGACTTGGGCTCATGGGCACTCAAGACCAGTAACCAACCCGTGAGAGGACATGAGAGCTTCCTGTTTACCATATGTGGATAACCAATAGGGTTGATGAGTCCATAGTCAGGGACTATTAGGACTCCAGTGGAAAGGATACCGAAAAGGATTTTCAGGGGCGAGGAATGGATGTATTTGGACCTGAGTTGATGTAACTGAGTAGATGACTTGCATTGGGCTAGGCTTTACCCTGACATGCGCCAGTACTTAGATCAATGGTGATGTGAGAGAGCGATGACTTAACCCCCAGCCATGGAATGTCCTGAGGGATGCCGGACCCACTACCAAAAGGCGTTGTGTGACTAACTTACCCAAAAAAGTACAGTGCTATGACTTAAAGCATGTCTGCCATAGAGACCAGCATACATAGAGTTTAGATGCATACATACATTATCTATTTCATATTGTATTGCATCTTGTTATGTTCTGCAACATGTTATTTATGTTGTTATGAGTTAACTTGCCTTACTGGGTTTATTTCGAAACTCACTCCTTTTGTACCATATCTTTTGTTAGACTTCTCTACAGGTTCGAAATACCATGACGGTACGTACGAGGAAGCACAGGGTGAAGAAGATGAAGACTGAAGAAGAAGAAGAGCTGACTGAAGATGTGGAATAATTTTCTCTACATTCTTCTAGACTTTTACTTTACTTGTATTAGCTTAGCGCTTAGATTTTGATCTACCTTCCGCATATGTTGTGGAGTGTATTTCCGCTATACTCTACAGTTGTCTTTTGATTTGGTATCTTGTTTTCCGCACTCTGATATTCTTAGTGATTCTTCTGAGATCCTTTCTTGAATTTCATTATTAACTTATTAGAATAAAATGATTTGTTCTTGCTTTTGATTATGTTATTGTGCGAAATGGATATACATATCGTTCCTAAACTTGATCTTTTGGGCTGTGGATCACTCCCCCGAGTAACCCAGATAAGGTATAGGCTGGGTGTATTTGGGTGGGATGTGACAATGTTTGCCTTGGATTGTGTGTGAAGATGTTTGTTGTGATTGGATACTTGCTAAGTTCTTTTTGAGCTTACCCTTCGGGGGACTTGTTTTTAGATGATCTCGTAGGTTTGGAAGAGAACCCGTGCTATAGTACGGAGGACCCTTCCTTATATGATGCATCTCCGAAAGTCTCTGGAGAAGGTTATGACCAGTGGGGGCAGCCACCTCATAGGTTTGGACTGCTCTAATGGTTCCTATTGACGGCAGTCGACATCGTCTTGTTCGCTGATGGGATCATGAGTTAGATGCGGACTTGAAGCTACAAGAGCACAACCTAACGGTGAAGAAGATGAAGATTGAATAAGAAGAAGAGCCGACAGAAGATGTTGATTAGATTTCTCTTATTCTTCTATACCTTTACTTTTATTTGTTTTAACTTAGACTTTGCTTTAGTTTTCGATCTACCTTGCGCGCTTGTTGTGGGGTATATTTCCGCTATACTCTACAGTTCCTTTTGATTGGTATCTTGTTATTTCTGTACTCTGATGTTCTTTTGTGATCCTTCTGAGATCATTTCTTGATTTTATTATTAAATTACTTGAATACAATGATTTGTTCTTGCTTTTGATTATATTATTGTGCTAAGAGGATATGATCGTTCCTAAACTTGATCTTCGGGGCTGTGGATCACACTCTGGTATTCCAGATAGGGTACCAGCTGGGTAGATGAGACACATTGTAATATCCAGCCCTATTCTAACCTTGACCCTGACTCGAATCCACTGTTGTATTCAGGTCCGAAGACCCGAAGCGGTGGAAGAAGAGATTTATGGACCATTCTGATTGATGATCATGATTCGGAGACTGAGCCCATGGACATTGACAATGATACCCCTTGCTTAAATGCATTGTCAGTGTTTAAGGAAAGTCTGCGCATCGGAGAAGATTAATATGATTGATGTACCAAATGACCTCCTGTGCACAATCCGAAGGTATTCCCCGAAACTAGACTTCTTGATTGAATTGTGGAAGAAAACCTCAGTCAATTTGACCTTGTATAGCCTTTTAAATCCCTACTTAAAGTTGCTGTTCTAAACCTGAGTTCTCTGCTGAAAATATTTTGGTCGATACCATCGACCAAGGACCATCAACCAATATATATCCCAGCCTGCCAAGTTAATGATTCCATGGAATATTCCTTTTCTATTTAATATGACCTCGAGCCTTGAGCCTTTTGCAATCATTTTTCTCACCTGGGAACGTGGGGAGAGCCTTCCTAAAGCAGCTCCTTGGTTAGTGTGAAGGGTATCTCATCAAAGACACTTAGTTTATCATTGATTCTTGTCTTCATCTTCCACACTAAGGTATGACTCCTCATTCCACTCTCTACCCTACCATTTTCTACTCTTTTCTATTGTCATCTTGCTGATGAGACATTTGGAATGGTGCTGCAACCTTGCAACCACCACTCCAAGTGCCTACTCATGCTCAATCCATGATTTCCTTAGCCATTCATTGATGCTATGCTTATATCTCATGCCTAGCATATGTATTCCATGATTTACCTATTAACATCATACCATTTGATATCAAACTGAGCTATAGAGTGTATTATGTTGATGTTTAACATTGCCATATGATTCCAATCGAATTTCTATTAGTTCCTCTAACTATTGCATGCTATTCCTCATCAATGCATTCAATTCCAACTCATGCCATGATGTTTATCACTTGAACTTGATAGCTCAAATTGGGGCTTTTTAATTAGACCATACTCGTTTCGGACCAAAATCCCCAAAATCCACTATTCTGCCCTCGAGGACAATTTTGGTCGATCCTTTTGGTCGATACCATCGACCAAGACCATCGACCAAAGTTGTTGTTGCGACAACCTTGGTCAGTTTTGACCCAAATGACATCCGATCTTCCCAACTTCTTTTCTAACTTATTATTGATGTTTGTTTAGGGCCTCAACAACTCTATTGGACTATTCTTGGTATTCTCAATTCATCATCAACTCATCCAAGGTAAGGATGGTTATATCCATAAACATATAAGTCATCAAATATTGAACTGTGCTTTATTTAAAGAATGAAATCCCTAAATTTCCTTTCAATCATTATGAGACTGTTACATATGTGTTAGAACAGTAGCATTTAAATCTTTATACTTTTGTTGTGTTACTTTATCATTTTGATTTGCTTATGTTTATAATGATTCGTTTCAATATCATGATTTGATTACTATTATGAATATGCATTGGATGCATGAGAAATGATGAGATTGGATGTGTGATTGCTTATGTATGACTTGGGATCTGGGGGTGTCCTACTGACACTTCCGTCTTTGGGCATCGGAGGGAATAGTATGGGATGTTCTCCGATGGTGCCTATCGACACTTTCCCGAGTTATTGGATGACATACATAGGATTGTCTAGTTGTGTGGCTAGGTTCATCCTAGTCGTGTCAGGCCCGAATCGGAAGGGCATTGAGACCGAACAACCCGTGGTAGTGTATGGTTGGATGGGCGCTCTAGGCCGGTAGCCAATCCGGTAGGGGACATAAACCATGCTACAGATACCTGAAAGGGGCCATTTATTAGTAGAGTTGCATATGGATAGACTTGGGCTCACGGGCGCTCAAGACCGGTAACCAATCCGTGAGAGGACGTGAGAGCTTCCCGTTTACTATATGTGGATGACCAATAGGGTTGATGAGTCCGAAATCCGGGATTTCGCTGACTCTAGTGTGAAGGATACCGGAAAGGATCGCCGGGGGCGAGGAATGGACGTATCTGAATCTGACTTGACCGACTGAGTAGATGACTTGCATTAGGCTAGGCTTTACTATGACATGCGCCAGTACTTGACCAAATGGTGATGTGAGAGAGTGGTGACCGATCCCCTTACCACGGCTTTTTGATGACCTTACCGATCTTCCCCGGGCATTCCCAAGATATGGAAATGGGAGAGTGACTGACGACCCAGAGAAGTACGGTTCTATGACTTAAAGCATGTCTACCTTAGAGACCAGCATTCATAGAGTTAGGCTCATATCTGCATCATATGTTCCATATCACATTGCATTATTATATGTTCTGAATGTGTATGATTTCTAATTATGGAATAACTTCCTTGCTGAGTTCTTCGAACTCATTCCTTTTTGTGCAAATGTTTTAGATTACATTCCAAGTACCGAAGATTACGATGGCACCTCCTATGAGGCGGACTATGATTCCACATACTACCCTCCGGGTAGTGGCGTCGGTGAGGATCCGTATATTGGAGCCGAGGAGGATTACTATCCGCACCAGGGTTAGCCCCACAGTTGTCCGGGAGCGGCAGCGTTGGGTTTACTTCATCCGTACTGTTGAGGAGACTACCATTAGTATAGAAGAAACCCTAGCATAGTGCCCCATTCCCCTGGTGTATTTGTGGAACCCTGGATATTGTAATTAACTTGTCTTTGAATTATTCCGGTGACACTTGGATATGTAACTAACTTGATTTAATACTTTTCCGCTGCTCTGAGAGGGTGGCTACCACACCTTCTCACCCTTTATGATTTTGATCATACCTTAATTATTATCTATGTTCCGCACTCTGATTTAGTTAATCTTGTCTTATTCATGATACTTGATATTAGCTGTTTTTTTACCATTGATTATTACTGTTCATGATTGTGTTACCGTGTATGTGGGAGGCATGGACCTTAGATCATTGATCCTTGGACTGTGGATCACATCCCGGGTATTCCTAATGGGGTATCGGTTGGGTGGATGTGACAGATTGGTATCAGAGCCCAAGATCAAGTGGAACCCCGACCACAGAAACGGTGACGGAACATTCCGAGTCACAGATCCGAAAGTGACTCAAGTACTCCTAGAAGTGAATAATAGATAACCTGGACTAGAAACCAAAATATTTAAACATAATTTGACTCATGAATAAGACACAATAATATAGACAAAACAACTGAACTTCATTGATTTCATAGGGAAATTTATACAAGTCTGAAAAAGAGAAATACATCCATAATGACATAAAAGAAAATTCCTAGTGATGTCTATGTAGGTGAACGACTCCTGCGATCTGTCTGATCCCTCCTAGATCTGAACTCCTCCTCCAGTAGTGCAAACCTCTCACTGAGGGTGCACATGTGTAACTCCATCCTCTCCTGCCGAGCCTCGATCCTCTCAAGAATAGAGTAAATCGAGGACTGATGAGAAGCCACATCTGGAGCCTCAGAAGTCTTGTGTGATGGGCCTCCGACCTCAGTAAATCGTGGAGCGGGAACCTCCTCATGTCTCGGAGCCTCCTTATGACCCTGATCATCATGGCCCTGATCATCATCCTCACTATGCTCATCATCGTCACCACCATCATCATCATCAGTACTATCATCCTCTGAGTCGTCATCTCCTGATGCATCATCGATATCATCCTCATCCTCTGATCTGACTGCATCCTGGAGCCCCATCTTCCTGATCAACCATGTACAAATGGGCTCACCTAAATCTCGACCCTGAATCGTAGGTGTATGCTCCAAGTCCACACCAAAGTACTCAAAGATACGAGTCAAGAGTCGACCGAAAGCCAAGTTCCTATCCCAAGGAAACTCGATCCGATCAATCATGACATTTTGCATGATGCATGCTAAATCGATTTGTACTCCACTATAAATGACCAGTGCCTCCATCGCCGACACTTTGCTATGATGCCCTGCCTTCGGAAGGATGTTTCGCCCGACGATGTGAGCGATAACTCTAGTTGAAGGACGCATCGCGGTACCACACCGGGGCATATAGCAGTCAATGTCATCCCATAGAGTCATGCACACCTCGTATACCTCATAGGGAAGAAGCACCTCTGTGATATCTGTGCCAGCGGGAATCCACCAACGGGAATCTCGTACGATTGGTACATCTAAGATGCGAGCCAGTGTCCTTGTCACATCCACCCAGCCGGTACCCCATTTGGAATACCCGGGATGTGATCCACAGTCCAAGGATCAATGATCTGAGGTCCATGCCTCCCACATACACGGTAACACAATCATGAACAGTAATAATCAATGGTAAAAACAACTAATATCAAGTATCATGAATAAGACAAGATTAACTAAATCAGAGTGCGGAATATAGATAATAGATAAGGTATGATCAAAATCATAAAGGGTGAGAAGGTATGGTAGTCACCCTCTCAGAGCAGCGGAAAAGTATTAAATTAAGTTAGTTACATATCCAAGTATCACCGGAATAATTCAAGACAAGTTAATTACAAAATCTAAGGTTCCACAAATACACCAGGGGAATGGGGCACTATGCTAGGGTTTCTTCGATACTAATAGTAGTCTCCTCAACAGTACGGATGAAGTAAACCCAAAGGCTGCCGCTCTCGCACAACTGTGGGGCTAACCCGGGTGCGAATAATAATCCTCCTCGGCTCCAATATACGAATCCTCACCGACGCCACTACCCGGAGGGTAGTATGTGGAATCATAGTCCGCCTCATAGGAGGTGCCATCGTAATCTTCGGTACTGGAATGTAATCTAAAACATTTGCACAAAAGGAATGAGTTCGAAGAACTCAAAGAAGGAAGTTATTCCATAATTAGAAATCATACACATTCAGAACATATAATAATGCAATGTGATATGGAACATATGATGCAGATATGAGTCTAACTCTATGAATGCTGGTCTCTAAGGTAGACATGCTTTAAGTCATAGCATCGTACTTCTCTGGGTCGTCAGTCACTCTCCCATTTCCATATCTTGGGAATGCCCGGGAAGATCGGTAAAGTCATCAAAACCATGGTAAGGGGAATCGGTCACCGCTCTCTCACATCACCATTTGGTCAAGTCTGGCGCATGTCACAAGTAAAGCCTAGCCCAATGCAAGTCATCTACTCAGTCGGTCAAGTCAGATTCAGATACGTCCATTCCTCGCCCCCGGCGATCCTTCACACTAGAGTCAGCGAAATCCCGGATTTCGGACTCATCAACCCTATTGGTCATCCACATATAGTAAACGGGAAGCTCTCACGTCCTCTCACGGATTGGTTACCGGTCTTGAGCGCCCGTGAGCCCAAGTCTATCCATATGCAACCCTACCAATAAATGGCCCCTTTCAGGTATCCGTAGTATGGTTTATGTCCCCTACCGGATTGGCTACCGGCCTAAAGCGCCCATCCAACCATACACTACCACGGGTTGTTCGGTCTCAATGCCCTTCCGATTTGGGTCTGACATGACAAGGATGAACCTAGCCACACCACTAGACACTCCTATGTATGTCATCCAATAACTCGGGAAAGTGTCGATAGGCACCATCGGAGAATATCCCATACTATTCCCTCCGATGCCCGGACGGTGTCAATAGGACACCCTCCAATCCCAAGTCATCGTAAGCAATCACACATCAGATCTCATCATTTCTCATGCATCCAATGCATATTCATAATAGTACTCAAATCATGATATTGAAACGAATCATTATAAACATAAGCAAATCAAATGATAGAGTAACACAACAATTGTACAAAGATTTAAATACTACTGTTCCAACACATATGTATCAGTATCATAATGATTGAAAGAATTTAGGGACTTCATTCTTTGAATAAAGCATAGTTCAATATTTGATGACTTATATGTTTATGGATATAACCATCCTTACCTTGGATGAGTTGATGATGAATTGAGAATACCAAGAATAGTCCAATAGAAGTGTTAAGGCCCTAAACAGACATCAATAATAAGTTAGAAGAGAAGTCGGGAAGATCGGATGTCATTTGAGTCCAAACTGACCAAGGTTGCTGTCAAGGCCTTGGTCGATGGTTTTGGTCGATGGTATCGACCAAAATGATCGACCAAAATAGTCCTCGGGCAGAATAGTGGGTTTTGGGGATTTTTGGTCCGAAATGAGTCTTCCGGTGTTCGGATCAATCTGGAATTTGGAGGCATACTTAACAACAGTAGTAGGACACTATAAATCAAGGAATTAACCCAATCCAATGGTCTAATTAAAAAGCCCCAATTTGAGCTATCAAGTTCAAGTGATAAACATCATGGTATGAGTTGGAATTGATTGCATTGATGAGTAATAGCATGCAATAGTTAGAGGAACTAATAGAAATTCGATTGGAATCATATGGCAATGTTAAACATGAACATAATACACTTTATAGCTCAGTTTGATATCAAATGGTGTGGTGTTAATAGGTAAATCATGGAATACATATGCTAGGCATGAGATATAAGCATTAGCATCAATGAATGGTTGAGGGAATCATGGATTGAGCATGAGTAGGCAGTTGGAGTGGTGGTTGCAAGGTTGTAGCACCATTCCAAATGTCCCATCAGCAAGATGACAATAGAAAGGAGTAGAAAAATGGTAGGGTAGAGAGTGGAATGAAGAGTCTTACCTTAGTGTAGAAGATGAAGGCAAGAATCAATGATAAACTAAGT
Organism: Hakea prostrata; assembly: GCF_041222555.1. NCBI lineage: Eukaryota > Viridiplantae > Streptophyta > Magnoliopsida > Proteales > Proteaceae > Hakea > Hakea prostrata. Next base: position 26,033,665 of record NC_142606.1, read on the forward strand.
GTCTTTGATGAGATACCCTTCACACTAGCCAAGGAGCTGCTTTGGGAAGCTCTCCCCACGTTTACAGGTGAGAAAAATGATTGCAAAAGGCTCAAGGCTCGAGGTCATATTAAATAGAAAAGGAATATTCCATGGAATCATTAACTTGGCAGACTGGGACATTTTGGTCGATGCTTTTGGTCGATGGTATCGACCAAAATGATCGACCAAGATGATTTCAGCAGAAAACTCAGGTTTAGAACAGCAACTTCAAGTAGGGATTTGAAAGGCTATACAAGGTCAAATTGAGTGAGGTTTTCTTCCACAATTCAATCAAGAAGTCTAGTTTCGGGGAATACCTTCGGATTGTGCACAGGAGGTCATTTGGTACATCAACCATGTTAATCTTCTCCGATGCGTAGACTTTCCTTAAACACTGACAATGCATTTAAGCAAGGGGTATCATTGTCAATGTCCATGGACTCGGTCTCCAAATCATGATCATCAATCAGGATGGTCCATAGATCTCTTCTTCCACCGCTTCGGGTCCTTGGACCTGAATACAACAAAGGGATCCGGGTCGTGGTCAAGGTTAGAATAGGGCTGGATATTACATTCTCCCCCCTTAAAAGAATTTCGTCCTCGAAATTGAAAGCGTACCTGTGCTTCCAAAAAGATGAGGAAACTTCTCCTTCATGTCTTCTTCTTTCTCCCATGAAGCTTCTTCAGGGGTATGGTTTTTCCATCGGATCTTCACCAAAGGGATGGTGCGATTCCGCAACTGCTTGTCCTTTCTATCTAGGATCTCGGCTGGTCCTTCATCGTAAGAAAGATCGGTACTAAGTCCTTCGGGTGCTTGCTGTAGTATGTGCTCCGGGTTTTCTAGGTATTTCCGAAGCATTGAAACATGGAACACATTGTGAACTCCAGCAAGTGACGGAGGCAAGGCCAAGCGGTATACTACTGGTCCAACCCTTTCCAGAATCTCAAAAGGTCCAATGAAGCGGGGACTTAGCTTTCCTTTCACATTGAATCTTGTCACCCCTTTCATAGGTGATACTTTAAGGAAGACTTTCTCTCCAATTGGAAATTCTAAGTCGGTTCTTCTCTTGTCGGCATACGACTTCTGTCTAGATTGAGCAGACTTAATCCTTTCCCGAATCTTGTCAACTATATCACTGGTGGCTTCAATCATCTCTGGACCTAAGACTTTTCTTTCACCAGTCTCAGTCCAATACAAGGGTGTTCTACAAGTGTTACCATACAAAGCCTTAAACGGAGCCATGCCTATTGTTGCTTGATAACTGTTGTTATAGGGAAACTCGACTAAGGTTAGGTGTTCATCCCAATTTCCACCCATGTCAACCACACAGGACCTAAGCATGTCTTCAAGAATGTGAATTGTCCGCTCAGATTGTCCATCAGACTGTGGGTGATGAGCTGTACTCAGATTCAATTGGGTTCCCAAGGCTTTCTGCAATCCATTCCAAAACCTTGAGGTGAACCTAGGATCACGGTCTGAAACGATACTCACTGGTACTCCGTGTAGATGAACTACATTGTCCACATAAAGTCTAGCTAGCTTATCCAAAGAGTAGGTGATCTTCATAGGAATGAAATGGGCTGATTTAGTCAACCTATCAACAATCACCCACACAGTGTCATTTCCCTTACTCGTCTGCGGCAAGCTAGTCACAAAGTCCATTGAGATATCTTCCCACTTCCAACTAGGAATAGGAAGGGGCTGAAGTAATCCAGATGGGGGTTGGCGAACAGCTTTCACACGTTGGCAAGTTCCACACCTGGCAACAAAGTCTTCAACATCTGCTTTCAAACCATTCCACCAAAAATGTTCCCTTAAGTCCTTGTACATTTTGGTACTTCCAGGGTGTACTGTAAAGATGGACTGGTGTGCTTCTTTCAATATTTCTTTCTTGATTTCATCGACAGCGGGCACACAGAGTCTACCTCTAAACAATAATGTACCATCCGTAGATGTACTAAAAGCGTGGTCCATTTCCGAATTCGAGACAATCTTATCAATCTTCTCTTTCAACTCCCGATCGAAACTTTGCAAGGCAACAATTCTATCTCTAAGGGAGGATCTTGCAGTCATAGCATAGAGAATACAATCCGAACCCTTAGGGATCACTTCCAAACCAAATCTTTCCATTGAGGACAACAAAGGCCGACTCAAAGCATTTAAATCCAACTCTTTTCTTTGACTCTTTCTACTAAGAGCATCTGCTACTACATTTGCTTTACCCGGGTGGTACTGGATGTCACAATCATAGTCGAGACCAACTCCAACCATCTTCTCTGTCTCATATTCAACTCCTTCGGGTGAAGAAGTATTTCAAACTTTTATGATCCGTGAAGATGGCGATCTTCTCACCGTATAGATAGTGTCTCCAAATTTTCAAAGCAAATACAACAGTTGCAAGCTCTAAGTCATGAGTGGGGTAGTTCCGCTCATAATCCTTTAGTTGTCGAGAGGCATAAGCCACTACCTTTCCGTGTTGCATCAACACGCAGCCCAAACCGATTTTAGAAGCATCAGTGTAGACCGTCAATCCACCGGAACTATCAGGTATAGTCAGAACCGGCGCGCTTGTCAATCTAACTTTCAGCTCCTCGAAGTTCTTCTCACAAGAATCAGTCCAGACAAACTTCTCCTCTTTTCTAGTTAGCTTAGTCATAGGGGCAGCCAACCTAGAAAAGTTTTCAATGAATCTCCGGTAGTATCCTGCTAATCCAAGAAAACTTCTTATCTCGGTCACAGTCTTCGGTCTTTCCCAATCAGTAACAGTTTGGACTTTCTCTGGGTCAACACGAATGCCCTCGGCTGAAACAACATGGCCAAGAAACACTACACTTGAGAGCCAGAAGTCACACTTGCTAAATTTAGCATAGAGTTTCTTTTCTCTCAACCTTTGCAACGTGCAGTTCAGGTGCTCCGCATGCTCTTCCTCATTCTTTGAGTAAATCAAGATGTCATCAATGAAGACGATTACAAATTTATCGAGTACATCGTGAAATACTCGGTTCATGAGATCCATGAACACGGCGGGGGCATTAGTCAAGCCGAAAGGCATCACTTTAAATTCATAATGTCCGTACCTTGTTCTGAACACTGTCTTAAGGATGTCACTTGACTTCACCTTCAGCTGGGTGATATCCCGATCTCAAATCAATCTTTGAAAAGACAACAGCACCCTTCAACCGATCAAAAAGGTCATCAATCCGAGGCAGAGGATATCTATTCTTGATTGTCAGCTTGTTCAATTCCCAGTAGTCAATGCACAGACGCATACTACCATCTTTCTTCTTTACAAACAAGACCGGAGCTCCCCAAGGTGACACACTTGGCTGCACGAAACCTCTCTCTAAGAGTTCATTTAATTGAGTTTGCAACTCTTCGAGTTCGGTAGGTGCCATTCTGTAAGGGGCCTTGGATACAGGAGCCGCTCCAGGAATTAAGTCTATAGAAAACTCAACTTCCCTATCAGGAGGCAAACCTGACAAGTCATCCGGAAAAACATCAGGGAATTCACTAACAACTCTGACTTCTTTTAGTCTCTTCTTCTCTCTGACCTTACTTCCAGACGAAGCATTTCCCAAAAAGGTATGGACTTGCATTAGAGTGGACAAGGTCTTTTTGCTAAATCTTCCCTTCTCTCCTTGAAATTCGAAGACTGAATTCTCTTCTACACGGAACTGAATCTTCTTTGAGGAACATAAGATCACGGCATTGTAGAAGGTCAACCAGTCGATTCCCAAGATTACATCAAAATCTCTCATGTCAAATAATACAAGGTTTGCCTTCAGATTTCTTCCACAAATCAAAATAGAACAATCTTCTAACACTTTATCTAGTTTAACAAAGAGATCCAACAGGGTACAAATAGACAAATGACTAGATAAACAACGAGGTGTCAAGTTAGTCCTCAAGGCAAAAGTAGATGATATGAATGAATGTGATGCACCCGTATCAAATAATACAAATGCGGGAAGAGAAGCTACTAACAGTACAGTTGCAAACATCGTGGCGGGGGTCTTGCTCGGTACCAGATATACTAAACACTCGCCGCAGGGGAGGGGCGAAGTAGCAGCAGGAGTACTCTTCACTACAGGAGCTTGAGATTGCACAGACTTGTTGGGGCAAGAACGAGCATAATGGCCTGCTTGCTTGCAGAGGAAGCAAGTAGTATCTTTCGGTCCAATAGGGGCTGCAGTAGGGGAAGGTCTCTGATAAGCTGGTCTAGGATTCACCATCCCAGGCCTAGGAGGATAAGTAGCTCCCTGAGGTCTGGTTCCACTGGACTGACCATGATAGTTTACAGGAAGGGAATTAGGATTCTGACCAACATGTCTCGGCTGAAAGGCGGGTGCAGGATAAGGAGTAGGTCTAGCAAAACGCCGATCAGTGTGGTCCACAAATCCAGAAGATCTAGGCTGCCGTGGGTTTCGAACTCGAGCATTTTCCTTTTCATTCTCTTCAAGCTTCTTCGAGTTTTGAACCACCCGAGCATATCCTTCAAGAGGCAAGACAAGTGAGGTATGCCTTAATAGAAGGTCGCAAACCCTTGAAAAACTTTTTCGCCTTGGCTTCTTCAGACTTAATAGACTCGGGGGCGAAGAAGAAAAGTTCTTCAAATTTCTGCTGATACTCAAGCACAGACAAAGTACCTTGTACTAAGGCCATGAACTCGGCCTCCTTTGCGTCCTTAACAGCTTCCGGAAAGTAGTTCTTGCAAAAAGCTTCTTTAAACTTCTCCCAGGTAACGACACCACCATTCAAGGTCTCAAGGATAGGCCTAGTGGAAGCCCACCATGCATCGCTTCTTCTTGTCAAGCTTCGCTCGGCAAACAACACTTTCTCGAGCATCGAACATTGCAAATGTCTCAAGGCCTTCTCCAACTCACGAAGCCACTTGTTCGGAAAGAGGGTGTCCTTTGTTACACCAATAAAGGAAGGTACTTGCAACTTTAGGAAACTTTCCATCAAACGGGTGTGGGGTGTCCCGGTGAATCTTTCCATAAGAGGGGCTGCGGCTCCAGAAGTTCCAATTCCGGCACGGTTCTCATTGCGAAGGGTAGCAAAACCAGTCATCATTTGATTAAATTGGGCAGCCTGCTGTTGCATCATGTTGGTCATGACGCTGGCGATATCTCTAAAGCTTCCGATATCGGGGGCACCAGGAATGCCATTCGTGGTGTGGCTATCGTCCTGTGTCTGTTGATCAGAGCCCCCAGCAGGGGTTTCTTCGTTTCCGTTGCTTCCGGATCCGACGAAACGATTTCTAAGTAAGACCATTCTGCAAGGATCAAAGATAAGGATACCAAAATTTCAAATTTGACAGAGACAACTTGGCCAACGGATAGGATAACCAAATCATGGTTAGAATTATCAATATAACAGTAAAATAATTCAGCATTGATCAAAATCCAAAGGAAATGAGTCCAAGAATCAAAACTCCCAAAATAACCCAATGCAGAAAAATGAAGGATTTTGGTCGATGGTATCGACCAAAATGATCGACCAAGATAAATTCTGCGCGAAAAATCAGATTTAAAGGGCCCACTTCTCATTTCATTTTCATTTCTCACTCAACCATTTCGGGTTTAGCTCTGGAGAAAGCAATTTTCTAGGGTTTTCAAGAGTGCTAGGACTTGATTCAAGGCTTCAATCATTCTTGATAATCTCACTTGATCATCTACACAAGTAAGTTCTCTTTCTTTTTCTCTTTTCTTATAAACTTCGTTCACCATTGTTGTGTTCTTCAATAAAACTGAGTAATACTTGCAGCCAATGGTTAGAATCATACATATACATGATTAGAAACATGTTTTCATAACTTTTTCAAATAAGATTAAGTTCCAAACACAAGATTGCATCCATTTTGGTTACCAAAACACTATTCATTTCACAAAAATTCAACTTTACAAGCACTTGTCTCATTTTCAACCCAAAAGGAATTTTGACATGAAACAAATTTCTACAACACTGATCTACTAGGGGTAAAGTGTTCCCATTCTCCATTCGGTCAAATTCCAATTTTTCAAAAATCACGATTGCAAGCCAAAAGAGTGATTTTTCTCTCTCTTACTTGCTGAATTTTCACTTTGAATATGCCAAAAAGATGGATTTTCACTCAATAAAGTATTCTAGCATGCTTGTGTAGGTCTTATGCATATGTTAGAATGATCAAACCAAAATTTCACCAAAAATCGAATTTCCTGAAAATTTACGAAAATGCCCTTCATCTAACAATCATACACTAAGACTAATCCGAATGAGTTTCTTTCCTTGTTTCAACAGATACACCATGCCTAGAAGAGGGAGACGAGTGGACAGGGGTAGAGGACTTGTTCCCCGGGCTGAGGTCATAGACGAGGAGCATTTCACTACTCCTATGGCGGAGTTTCTATACGAGCATTATTTCCATGATATATCGATCGAGCACGGACGACTGGTGGATGTGGATGATTTAGAGGTATTTCGCATCCGAGAGAGATTAGAGGCTATGGATTGGCTTCACTTATACACTATGGCACAGCCAGTCTACCCAGCTCTTATCAAATACTTCTATAGTAATCTGACTTACCGTATAGAGGATGATCCGAGGGATGGTTCTAGGATTGTCATAGATTCCATGGTCGGAGGTAGAGAGATCAGTTTCACCATGAGGACACTGGCTCGCATCTTAGATGTACCGATCGTGCGAGATTCCCGTTGGTGGATTCCTGCTGGTACAGATATCACAGAGGTGCTTCTTCCTTACGAGGTATACGAGGTGTGCATGACTCTATGGGATGACATTGACTGTTATGTGCCCCGGTGTGGTACCACGATGCGTCCTTCAGCTAGAGTTATCGCACGCATCGTCGGGCGAAACATCCTTCCGAAGGCAGGGCATCATAGCAAAGTGTCGGCGATGGAGGCACTGATCATTTATAGTATGTATACTGGAGTACAAATCGATTTAGCATACATCATGCAAAACGTCATGATTGATCGGATCGAGTTTCTTGGGGATAGGAACTTGGCTTTCGGTCGACTCTTGACTCGTATCTTTGAGTATTTTGGTGTGGACTTGGAGCATACACCTATGATTCAGGGTCGAGATTTAGGTGAGCCCATTTGTGCATGGTTGATCAGGAAGATGGGGCTCCAGGATGCAGTCAGATCAGAGGATGAGGATGATATCGATGATGCATCAGGAGATGACGACTCAGAGGATGATAGTACTGATGATGACGGTGGTAACGATGATGAGCATAGTGAGGGCGATGATAGTACTTTGGACAAGCTAGCTAGACTCTATGTGGACAACGTGGTTCGTCTACACGGTGTGCCGGTGAGTATTGTGTCTGACCGTGATCCTAGGTTCACCTCAAGGTTTTGGAATGGATTGCAGAAAGCCCTGGGAACCCAATTAAACTTGAGTACAGCTCATCATCCCCAGTCTGATGGACAATCTGAGCGGACGATTCAAATTTTAGAAGATATGCTTAGATCTTGTGTGGTGGACATGGGTGGAAATTGGGATGAACACTTAGCTTTAGTGGAGTTTGCCTATAACAACAGTTATCAATCAACATTAGGCATGGCTCCTTTTAAAGCTTTGTACGGTAACACTTGTAGAACGCCTTTGTATTGGACTGAGACAGGTGAAAGAAAAGTCTTAGGCCTGGAAATGATTGAAGCTACAAGTGCTATGGTCGACATGATTAGAGAGAGGATTAAGTCTGCTCAGTCAAGACAGAAATCCTATGCCGACAAGAGAAGGACCGATCTGGAGTTTCCTATTGGAGAGAAAGTTTTCCTTAAGGTATCACCTATGAAAGGTGTGATGAGATTCAATGTGAGAGGAAAGCTTAGCCCCCGCTTCATCGGACCTTTTGAAATCTTGGAAAGGGTTGGATCTGTTGCTTATCGCTTGGCCTTGCCTCCATCTCTTGCTGGAGTTCACAATGTGTTCCATGTTTCGATGCTTCGGAAGTACATAGAGAACCCGGAACACATACTACAGCAAGCACCCGAAGGACTTAGTGCTGATCTTTCTTACGATGAAGGACCAGCTGAAATCCTAGATAAAAAGGACAAGCAACATGGAATCGCACCATCCCTTTGGTGAAGATTCGGTGGAAGAACCATACCCCGGAAGAGGCTTCATGGGAAAAGGAAGAAGAAATGAAGGAGAAGTTTCCTCATCTTTTTGGGAGCACAGGTACGCTTTCAATTTCGAGGATGAAATTCTTTTAAGGGGGGAAGAATGTAAAATCCAGCTTTTACCTAACCTTGACCCGACCCGGTCATTGTTATGTTTGTAGGTCCAAAGACCCGAAGTGGTGGTAGGAGGGACTTATGGTCCCTACTGGTTGATGACGTAATGTCGGGACTCCAGTTTATGGACATTGATGATGCTGCTCCTTCTTTGAGCACATTACCAGTGCTAAGTTAGAATCTGCGCACTGATGAAGAGCGAGACAGTTGAAATAGCAAACGGACTCCTGTGCATAATCCGAAGGTACTCCCTGAAACTAGACCTCTTGAGTGAACTGTAGGAGAAAACCCCATGCAATTTGACCTTGTATAGCCCTCCAAGTCTGCACCTAAAGTTTCTGAACTATTCTGTAAAATTTCTGCAGAGATTGTTTTGGTCGATACTATTGGTCGATACCATCGACCAAAGGTATCGACCAACAAGTCTGCTGAGCCCAGATTTAAAGATTCTTGGAATATTCTTTTCTATTTATTTATTCCTCGAGACTGGAGCCCTATTCTCGCATTTTTAACATCTCGGGAACGTGAGAGAGCCTCCCAAGAACTCCTCCTTGGTAGTGGTGAAGCATCTTCTTCATCAATCATTGCCAACCACTCATTCCTACTTTCTTGTTCCACTTTAAAGGTATGACTCTCTCTCCTAATCACTTTCTCACTCATCTTTTCTCTATTTTACTGTTGGGACCATGGCCAAGGTGCTGCAACCTTGCATACACCTTGCCATGAACCTTCTAAACCCCATACAATGATGTTTTCACCGATATGACTATGATTGATTCACCTCATGATCATTGACTACACATTTCCATGATTTATTGCTTACCAACTTGCTTTATTTACCAAAACTGAGATGAAGCTCATGATTAACCTAATCTATACCTTGCATATGTGCTCCATGTTACTTCTAAACGATTCCCTACCTAATCCCCCATGTTTTCCCCTAATTTGCATTGAGATATAGCCAATGCCATGATCTACAACTCTTAACCTTAATATGTCAATTTGGGGATTTCCAAATGGACCATTGGATTATGAAAGTTTCTTGATAATTAGTGTCCCCATGTTGTGCTTAGACTATCCTCCAAGTTTCATGTCAATCCGAGACCCGGAAGACCAAATCCGGGCAAGAATCCGAAAAGCCAGCTTGCTGTCCTCCGGAATTGATTTGGTCGATACTATCGACCAAATGTATCAACCAATAGAGTTGCTTGTCAAGCAACTTTTGCCCAGCTTCCGATTCGTTTGATCTCCGATTGTTCTGATTTCTTCTCTAACCTTTCATATATGCTTGTTTAGGACTTTAAGACTATTTGGGCCATCGCTTGTGATCTTGGACCATTCTCTTCTCCGATTCAAGGTAAGGATAGTTATCGATGTAATTACCTAGGATATGGAAATCTTGACTTGGTATTCCTAACCTAGTAAATATAGTTTCTATTTCATATTCTTATCGTGTTAGACTTGCTACATATGTCTTTTAACAGTAGCTTTGTGTTTACATTATATTACTTCAATGTTTTATCATGTTTATCAATTTCAATATATGATGACTTATGTCAATGTCATGAATTGAATGTTTATTATGACGTTGTATCTTGTGAACTGATATGATGAACTTGGGCATGTGATTGCTTAAGTATAACTTGGGATTGAGGGGTACCCTACTGGTGCTTCTGTCCTTGGACATCGGAGGGAATAGTATGGGATGTTCTCCGAAGGTGTCCATTGACGCTTTCCCGGGTTATTGAATGACATGCATAGGATTTGTCTAGATGTATGGCTAGGATGTCCCTATCATATCAAACCTGATTCGGAAGGGCATTGAGACCGAACAACCCGTGGTAGTAGTGTGGATTTGTGGGCGCTCAAGACCGGTATCCACTCCGTGAGAGGACATAAATTGCATTACGGTTACCCGAAAGGGGCCATTTATTGGTAGGGTTACAAATGGCTAGACTTGGGCTCACGGGCACTCAAGACCGGTGAAATGATTTGTGAGAGGGACGTGAGAGCTTCCCGTTTACCATTTGTGGATGACCAATAGGGTTGATGAGTCCGGTGAGTAATATCCATGACTCTAGTGTGAAGGATACCGGAAAGGATCCCGAGAGGGGAGGAATGGAAGTATCTGGAACTGGCATGATATGATTAAGTAGATGACTTGCATTGGGCTAGGCTATACCCTGACATGCGCCAATACTTAGACCAAACGGTGATGTGAGAGAGCGGTGACTGAAACCCCAACCATGGATTTGTCCGAGAGGGATGCAGGACCCAATTCCCCCGGTGATGAGTGATCGAGACTACCTAAAGAAGTATGGTGCTATGACTTAAAGCATGTCTACCATAGATGACCAGCATACTTAGAATAAAGTCATATTGCATTATATGCCTCATATCATCTCGCATCATTTTATGATTATCTTGTGGTTTATGTGTGGTGGGATAACTTCCTTGCTGAGTTCTTTTGAACTCATTCCTTTTCTGTTGCAATATTTTGTTAGGCTATTCTACTGTGTGATTACTCCGATGGCACCCTCCCCGAGGCGGACCCGGATACCTCATACTACCATCCGGAGGCTGGCTACGTTGAAGACTTCGGTGACCATACCGAAGAAGATTACCAGGCGTACCAGGGTTAGCCCCGGAGTTGTATGGGAGCAGTCATGTTGGGTCTCCATGGTCCTCAACTTTGAAGAAGATATATTTATTATGGAGGAGACTTATGAGTAGTTACCCCTTCTTTTGTGACAGTATACTTAGAAGAATTGTAATAACTTTAACTTACCTTTATAACTTGAGACTTGTACTTAACTAAATTTTGACCTCACTTCCGTTTGGTGAAGGAGTGGATTCCGCCCACTGCCTTCTTAATTTATCTGATTTGATATTTATTTCCGCACTCTGATTATGTCTGACACCTTATTTCTGAATTCCATGATTATTCATTGTTAGTTTATGATTATTATCTGTTCATGATTGTATTATCGTCGATGTGGATTATGTGGTCCCTGAACTATGGATCTTCGGGGCTGTGGATCACATCCCGGGTATGCCAGATAGGGTACCAGCTGGGTGGATGTGACAGAAGCGCCCAAGACTGTTCGATGTGCAATGCTTAATGGGAAGAGTAGCCGCATTGAACCGGTTCATCTCGCAGTCGAAAGAAAAGTGCCTACCTTTTTTCAAAGCACTCAAAGAATTGAGAGGCAGTAAGGAGGCGAAATGGACTGAAGAGTGTCAGAAGGCTTTTGAAGATCTGAAGGAAACACTGGGAAGACCACCACTACTGTCCCGACCAGAAAAGGGAGAAATTTTGCTACTATATTTAGCAACATCCCCCTCAGCAGTAAGTGCGGTACTCGTTCGGGAAAAAAGACAAAAAGCAGTGGCCAATCTATTATGTCAGCCATGTATTACTCGATGCAGAAACACGGTACCCTTAGATCGAAAAGCAGGCCTTGGCTCTTATGATAGCAGCCAAAAAACTACGGCCATACTTTCAGGCTCATCCAATCGAGGTATTTACTACTTTTCCCCTTTGTAAAGTTCTTCGTAAACCTGATTTGTCTGGAAGAATGGTAGCATGGTCAGTCGAGCTAAGCGAATTCCAAGTAAGTTTTAAGCCTCGAATGGCAATAAAAGCTCAAGCATTGGCCGACTTCGTAATAGAAACAACTTCACCAATGGAAGAGATTGTCGAGCCTAGTATTCCAACCATGTGGGAGGTGTATGTGGATGGCTTGAGCAATAAACAAGGCGCGGGCGCAGGAATTCTTTTGAAAAGCCCGACAGGTTTTATTATTCGGTATGCATTAAGATTTGAGTTCGAAGCAAGTAACAATGAAGCAGAGTACGAGGCTCTAATAGCTGGACTTCGCTTGTCAAAAGCATTGGCGATAGCGGAGGTAACTATTTTTAGTGACTCACAGCTTATTGTCAATCAAGTACAAGGGGAGTATGGTGTCAAAGAACCCCAGTTGCAAAAATATCAAGAGATTGTGCAAGCATTGCAGAAAGTAATCAGAAAAATACGATGGCAGATGAGCTATCAAGACTAGCTAATGCCAAGGAAAAAATTTAGACCCTTTGGTCTTTATAGAGGAAATAACATTCCCAAGTTACCAGGAGAAGGAGTATCCTATATTGAAGCTGAACGATGCTGGACGGATCCGATCGTGGAATATCTGAGAGATGATAAGTTGCCAGAAGATCCGAAAGAAGCGAGATTAATCAAGGTATGAGCAACACGATTCATAATGCAAAATGGAAGGCTATACAGAAGATCCTATGCTGGACCCCTCTTAAGGTGCTTAGGTCCCGAGGGATCGAAATAGCTTTGGCCAGAGGTTCATGAAGGAATTTGTGGGGCTCACATGGGCGGTCGACCCCTGGCCCACAAAATCTTAAGGCTTGGCTTGTATTGGCTGAAGCTCTAGCAAGCTGCTATGGAATATGTTCATCGATGTAGCAATTGTCAAATCCATGCTACGGTATTTAAAAGACCAGCTGAAACCTTGACTTCGATTCTAGATCCCATCCCTTTTGCGATGTGGGGAATCGATATTGTGAAACCCAGCCCTGACCCTAATCCGGAAACTTTGTTAATTGTAGGTCTAGTGACCCGAAGTAAGGCAAGAAGTCATCTTTGGGCCATTTCTATTGAAGACTTGATGGCTGGATTGGGATCCATGAGTGCTGATGCCAGTGTTCCAATGGTGGAAACTGCACCCTGATGAAGATTGGATTAGTTAATGGTCTTGGAGTGGTCTCTGTATTGATTCAAAGGCATTTCTAACTCCTAAGTATGTCACTCTAGGTGTGTGCAAAACCCCTTGATGTTTGGACTTGATATGAGCCTTCAATTCCCTGTTTTGAAGTTGCTGTCTTGATTGGTCGACTCATTGGTCGATTGGACCGATCGACCAATCAATCGACCAATTGATTCTATTTTTGAAATTTGAATCTTGTCTCTTCTATTTAAGTCTAATCTCGGGAATACTCTGCCTCCTCTGCCTCCTAAGCCTTTGGAACGAGTTAGAACCCTAATCTAACCCATTCCCTTGCATTCTTTGGTGATCTCTCACAAAGACTTGAAGAATTCTTCATCCTCCTACAGCAAAGGTATGATTTCACTCACTCTTTCTTCTATCTTTGATTTTCTTTCTTTAATTCTGTTCTTCGTTGAGATCAGGAAGAAGATGATGCACTCTTGCAACCATCTATTCCATGATCTCATCATGTTCTTTAAGATCCATGATCATCATCATGATCTTAACCTCAGGCAGTGGAATCTTCGAAACCCTAACCCTAATCCTTTGAAACCCTAACTTGTGTGATCATCTGGAGAACTTTTGGTAACCTCCCTTGTGAAGGAAAATCCTCTTGGGTGACATTTGTGTTAACCTAAACTTCATCATTGAATGACCCTTCTTGTTATTTTGGCTAACAATTTATCTCCCTTCATCCAGAGCTGTCAATTATTTTTTCGAGGGAACCAAAAAGGGTGAGACCCTAATTTTCTGGAATCAAACCAAGAACCCCTAGTTTGATCATGGTAACCCAATCAATGTGTTTTCTTTACTATATCTATAATCTTCATATCCTAGTTCTTTTATCTTTGATTATAATATTTTTCCCCTCATAATCTATGTTTAACCTAGTAGGTTAACCTTTTTGTTCCTAGGTTACAACTTGGGAACTTGATTTGATTTATGAATTGATATCCTCTATACCCTAGAATACTACCATGATAATTTCCCTCTGATTTGTACCCTTTTGAACCATCAAATTCGGTTCTTGATTCTCAAAATTCGGATTCTTGTAGGCCACTGTCTGCATTGGACGACTCATTGGTCGACTGGTCCAGCAAACCAATCAATCGACCAATGAGTACAACAACCTCATTCTTGGTCTGTTTCGATTGATTTATGATCTTTCCTAACATGTTGTATGCACTTGTTTAGGACTGTCTTCTCAGGTTTAGTCAAGATCATACTTGGTTCTTTAAGATCCTATCCAAGTTAGAAGGTAAGGACAGTTAATTCCTTAACTACATAGATTGCTTGTTCTCTGGTTTCTACTTTATCAAAATATGAGATTACCTACTGTTGTTGTATTTTAATTCTAATCTCCTACTGTGGGAACAATAGCACTTGTTTATATTGTCTTTTTATTATTCATCATATATGAATTACTTATTATTGCCTAATCTGATTTTTGCTTTTACATTCTCTTGTATATGATGAACTGCTGGTTGTGTATGTCATGACTGTTCTGAGAATGTGTTTGCTTAAGTTTGGTTTGGGATTGGGGAGTATCCTTTTGATGCTTCTGTCCTTGGACATCGGAGGGAATAGTATGGGATGTTCTCCGAAGATGCCCATCGACGCTTTCCCGAATCAATGGTTGTCATACCTAGGGATGTCTAGCAGTGTTTGGCTAGGATATACCCCTGTTATATCAGACCCGATTCGGAAGGGTATTGAGACCGATTGAACCGTGGTAGCAATGTGGATTCACAGGCGCTCAAGACCGGTGAGTTATATCCGTGAGAGGACGGGAATCACATTGTGGGGGCCATTTATTGGAGGGTTGCATATGGCTAGACTTGGGCTCATGGGCGCTCAAGACCGGTGAAATGATCCGTGAGGGGACATGAGAGTTTCCCGTTTACCATATGTGGATAACCAATAGGGTTGATGAGTCCGTAGTCCGGGACTATTAGGACTCTAGTGGAAAGGATACCGGAAAGGATCGCTCGGGGTGAGGAATGAAAGTATCTGGACCTGACTTGATGTAACTGACTAGATGACTTGCATTGGGTTAGGCTTTTCCCTGACATGCGCTGGTACTTATGCCAAATGGTTGTGAGAGAGTGTGTTGACTTAACCCCCTGCCATGGTTTGTCTTGAGGGATGCAGGACCCATTACCAACCGGCTGCCCAAGATACCTTAAATGGTTGAGGGAACCCAAGATATCTTATATGGTTGATGTCACATCCTCCCAAGCCGTACCCTAACTGGCATACCCGAGGGAGTGATCCACAGCCCAAAAGATCAAGTTTAGGAATGATCATATCCATTTCGCACAATAACATAATCAAAAGCAAGAACAAATCATAATGTTCAAGTAATTTATAATAAAAGTCAAGAAAGATCTCAGAAGGATCACTATAGAATATCAGAGTGCGGAATAACAAGATACCAAATCAAAAGACAACTGTAGAGTATAGCGGAAATATACCCTACAAACACATGCGGAAGGTAGATCGAAATCTAAGTAAAGCTCTAAGCTAATACAAGTAAAGTAAAAGATAAGTCTAGAAGAAACAAGAGAAATCTAATCCACATCTTCAGTCAGCTCTTCTTCTCTTTCAGTCTTCATCTTCTTCACCTTGTGCTTCCTCATACTTATCGTCATAGTATTCAAACCTATAGAGAAGTCT